>NW_011967159.1:787735-854284 GCF_000949405.1 Vollenhovia emeryi | reverse complement strand
TCTCTCGGTACACACGGCTCGGCTCTAGCGCGCGTTCCAGTTAGTATATATTTCAGTGGATAGGACACGAGGAATCATCGTCTGATTGGTCCGCCATGTTTATGCTATTGCCGCTGACTTTCAAATACATGAATGATAATGGTCGCGTTCAGCAGACACAACTGTTGAGTGAGCGCTCAGTATGATTGGTTAATACTTTTAGATCCAGCCAATCATGTTAAGAAATCACTGAGCGCTCACTCAACAGTTGTGTCTGCTGAACGCGGCCATTAATAACGAATAAATTACATAAGGCTCTAAAATGGCTGATGGCAGACAACTATCCGTAAAGGCCCTCACACATAAAATTCCGTAAGGACGTAAAACGTAAGCGTAAGAAAATCAACAGATTGGATTTGCTACTGCTTGCGTTATTGCCTTACGTTCTCGACTGTGATTGGTCGACTTTCTTACGCTTACGTTTTACGTCCTTACAGAATTTTATGTGTGAAGGCCTTAACTATAGTGAGATAGCGCATATATTTCTTTGGCCGCGTTCAGCAGACACAACTGTTGAGTGAGCGCTCAATATGATTGATTCATACTTTTAGATCCAGCCAGTCATATTAAGAAATCATTGAGCGCTCACTCAACAGTTGTGTCTGCTGAACGCGACCTTTCTCTCTCGTAGGATCGAGCATAAACATGGCGGACCGGTTTCGTGCCCTCCTATTTCTTTCTCTGTATAAAGTCACTCTACATGAGTCCATGATCCCAGGATCCGGCTACCATTTTGGCTGCCATTTTAATTCTCGTTGCGGCGCGGCGTGGGCACGAGCGGCACGAGCGAGCGAGCGTAGGAATATGCTAAGAGGTTTCCAAGATGGCGAAGAAAACGCAGGCCGAGAAAACAGCGCAGAACGACGAGACCGCCAAGAATAACGACGATCCGATGAACGACGATGAGGAGCCCAACTTCAGCGATCCCGAGGGCTTCGTTGACGATATCACCGACGAGGGCAAGTATCCACTAGCTTCCTCTCTTCCTTCCCCAACCTCACCCTGGCCCAGTGGACCACGTTGCACTTGTTCGTATCTCGTCGCACGTCAGTCGTCCGCGTATGTGTGATTCAGAACGCGCGCCCGCGCGCGCGTCTTCGTTTTGCAATGTGACACTTGCGAATCGTGCGATTCCACCCTCGGGGAATCGCACGTCCGCAACGATCTCGCAGGGAGCACCGATTCTTTCCCCGGTCACTTCCGGTTTGCAAAACTACACGGCCAGAAATTGCCGTCGCATGTGCTATTTTGCAAACGGTCCCTCTTCGGTACACCTACTTCTCTTCTTGTCTTATTTTTCTGTCAAGCCTGCGCGCAATGCGATCCATCGCTCCGGATGCGATTGGAGAACCGTGGCGTGTTTGCCTTTGATTTTATTCGGGCGTCGCTGCGCGTGAAATTTCGACTTTACGCGTAACACGTCGCCGCAATGTCCACTCGATAGTGACAATTTTGTTTTCTTGAATGTAGACGAGTCGTGACGGAACGCGTTCGGAAAACACGATGGTCGTGCTACGTGACGTGTAGACCAAATTTCGATTAACTTGGCCGGCATCGAATAATACTTGTTTATCTGATAGACATCAGCTTAACATACGAAGGGAGATAATCAGATTCAAGATTCACGAGTGATTTCACTTAAATTTTACCGATTGCACTAATCACTCGTTGAGTTAATGGGAGTTTTGGTCCATCCTTGGTCCATCCCCGGCTTCATCAACGTTGTTTAACTTTAAACTTAGCTTAATTCGTTCTTTGTTTCTTCCCAATTGTTACTTTAGAAAGAGACAAACGAATTGAACTAAGGTTCAAGTTGAGGGATGTCTGGGTGGGTGGAACCGGGCCTCAGGCATTCTCTCAAATGGTATAAAACGCGAGCAAAACAGATAAACTTGTTAAGAGAGCGAGCGGGTTTTGCAACAATGATAGACGTGTCTCCGTTGTGAACTTACAGAGCTACTCGGCGATATCTTGAAGCAGAAACCTTCGGAAACGGACGGGGTGGAGTCTGTTATCGTCGTGGATAATGTGCCTCGGGTGGAACCCGACAAATTGGAAAAGCTTCAATCTGTTATCAACAAGGTGCTGGGAAAGTTCGGCACTATTGTCAACCAGTACTACCCGATGAACGAGACCGATGGCAAGACTAAGGGGTTCGTCTACATTCTGCCGAAATTAAGAAAAAGTCATTAGTCATTATTTTACCGGTGTTGGTACGAAGTTGTCCTCTATCAGTTTTGCTCTCTTTTTTACTCTTTATGGCTGGGACCATATGGAGACTCACGAGAATCAGCCGTGATAGAAGGATGACTTTTACGTTTGACATACAGATTTTTATTTCTTGACGATTTTGTCTTACGTTTTTATTTGCTCTTTCAACAAGATCGCTGAAGAACACACGAAGAAGGATCGAAACGTTTGTTATTCATACATTAAAGAGAATTGTCTAACGTTGAAATCTCGAGAACCGAGTTCTGTTCTTTTTTTGGCTCGCATTCACTTACCACTTATATTTTTTCTTGGGGCTTTCTACTCGTGTTTTTTTTTTTAAAGAAAAGTCATGAAGCCATTTTTCTAGAACGAGATATCTCGCGGGACGTTTTTATTCGTTTCTGAAATATTTTCTCCCTCTTTGGCAGATACATTTTCCTGGAATACAACAATCACCTGAATGCACTCGCCGCGGTCAAGTCCACCAACAATTACAAAATCGACAAGTCCCATACGTTTAAAGTCAATCTTTTCACGGATTTCAAGAAGTTCGAGGATATCCCGGAGAACTGGGAGCCGCCGAAGGCTCAGCCCTTCAAGGCCGCTAGTGACTTGCACTATCACCTGTTGGAGCCGGACGCCTACGACCAGTTCTGCGTTCTTTGCGGCAATGGAGCGGGCGTGTCGGTGCAGATTTGGCAAAACTCCGCACCGGAACCCACCATGCTGGAAGAACGTAACGTGAGTAGGAAAGGTCTTGGGAACAGGGATTTCACTGGGCGATTCTTCGGTAAACCGCAGATTGCAACGAGTTAAATTTGTCACTACGAAGCTGTTCAACTTACCCCTCTCTCTCTCTCTCTGATTCCAGCGCTGGACGGAGACTTATGTGAAATGGTCACAGCTAGGTACGTATTTGGCCACATTCCACAAGCTGGGAGTCGCGCTGTGGGGTGGTCCTCAGTTCACCCAGCAAGCCAGATTCAGCCAGCGAGGTGTCGAGTGCATCGACTTCTCGCCCTGCGAGCGTTACCTAGTCACCTACACTCCGCGCACTGATCTCGGGCAGGATCAAAAGCGTCTCGTGATCTGGGACATTCTGTCGGGCCAGGAAAAACGATCGTTCTTCCCGGACGGCTCCTCCGTCTGGCCAATCTTCCGTTGGTCGCACGACGATAAATATTTAGCACGCATGGGAGAGGACGTTCTCAGTGTTTATGAAACTCCAGTGAGTGGTTTTTACAGTCGCGTTTACTTCAATTTACCACACTTGACTGACTATATTCATTATTATCGCTCGACGTTTTAAGTTTGTGACCTGATAATCACTGTTGTCATATTTAATCTCTCAGTCGTTCGGTCTGCTGGACAAGAAGAGCATCAAAATTCCGGGGATCAGAGATTTCAGTTGGTCTCCGACGGATAACGTTCTTGCTTACTGGGTGCCGGAAGACAAAGACGTCCCTGCGAGAGTAACTTTGCTCGAAATTCCTAAGTAAGTCTTGAATCCTATTCAAATCACCAGCTTAAGCGGTACTTTTTTAACCGAAAAAACTGTTCGACTTTCAGCCGCAATGAAATAAGGAATAAGAATTTATTCAATGTGGCCGACTGTAAGATCTTTTGGCAAAAATCCGGTGACTACCTGTGCGTGAAAGTTGATCGCTTCGCCAAACGCAAGGAAAAGACGGAGCAGAAGTACACAGTAAGTTGGCATTTCGTCATTTATCACGTACAATTTTGGCACTTCTCGGCAAGTTTCGAGTTTTGCATTTTCAAAAACAAGAGAGCTTGCGGTAGTTGTTATTATTAAAATATAATTCCTGTCAAAAATTATTCATATTCTACATTACAGGGTATGTCATACAACTTTGAAATCTTCCACATGAGGGAGAAACAAATTCCCGTGGATAGCGTGGAAATAAAGGAGCCGATTCACGCTTTTGCGTGGGAGCCAGTTGGCAGCAAATTCGCCATCATTCACGGAGAAATACCCACTGTGAATGTCAGCTTCTACGAAGTGCGATACGGCCATCAGCCTGCCCTTCTCAGTAAGTGATTAGATCAGAATGGGAACTTTTAATTTTTTTACACGTTCAAGTTAATTAACGAGTCTTTGCTTCATTGATTCAAGCTTAACATTCGTAAATTGCATTTTTCAACAGAAAGATTGGAGAAGAAAGCTTGTAATCATCTGTTCTGGTCACCGTCGGGTCAGTTCATCGTCCTCGCTGGCCTGACGACAATGGCTGGCGCTCTGGAGTTTATCGACACGAACGATTTTACTATTATGAACTGCACTGATCATTATCAAACCTCGGACGTGGAATGGGACCCGACTGGCAGGTAAATTCAACAGATTCAACTAGCCAAATAATATGAAAAGAAAAGCGTGTAAGCTATAGCGAGAAGTTAACTTTTTCTTCATCTCGATTAATTTTAGATATGTCGTCACGGCAGTATCCAGCTGGAAGACCAGCGTTGACAACGGTTACTGGATATGGACTTTCCAGGGTCGTATTTTAAAGAGAGTCAATCTGACCGCGTTCAACCAGCTGTTGTGGCGGCCGCGACCTCCGACTCTGCTCACTGCGGAGCAGATTAAGGAGATAAAGAAGAATTTGAAGAAATACTCGGCGCAGTTCGAGAGCAAAGATCGCATGCGATTGACGCGTGCTTCAAAGGTACATCTAATCTAATAAGATCTGTTAACTATCTAACACTAATAAGGAATTTTTTCTAATAGTGTTTTTCAGGTATTCCAGTTAGAAGTTGTTAGAAATTCAATTTTTGCATGCATAATTGTGAAGTAAAAGAATAATATATGGGAATGTGTTGTTGCAAAATGAATTTTTTCTTCTAAAATTCTTATGTGTGTAGGAATCGTGATTTATTTTAACGAGTTATTAATTTTCTAGGAATTAATTGAGAAACGTTGCTTGCTGATGAAGGCATTCGAAGAGTATCGTACGAGACGTGTCGACGAATGGAATAATCAGAAGAAGCGTCGTCTTGAGTTACGTTGCAGTAAGTATTTTATAAATATTAAGCTATCTATAGAATAGAAAATGTATATGCTAGGTGTACACCTTCCAAATTTATGAACATGTTGAATAAGGAAATTACTATATTATTAATATACTGAAAATAGGCAATATTTCTAATGTGATTTGAGAGATTATCACGTGTGTGCACTTTCAGATATTGATACTGACGAGCTGGATTCAGACTCGAAAAATGTGGAGGAAGAAGTTGTAGAATTTTTCGTCAAAGAGGAAACCTTCGTGATCGACGACAAGTAAACTCTCTTCCTCGGACAATCGTTAATCGCCGCGCCGGTTGCCAATCTTGGAAATCTCTAAGTGTGAATTAGCGGTCTGTTTCCACCTGTAAAGTGTCGCGATTGTTTGTCGTTGCAGCGATTGAATATCGCTGCAATTTATTTCAACCCGTGAACCATGAGTGGCAACAGACAATCAATCTTGTATTATTGTTACTGCTACTGCTATTATTACTATCACTATCGCTGTCATTACTACTTCCAAACCATTTTTACGTACCCGATGTTGCATAAGAAACGCCGACATCGTAGCAACATTAAATTTTATCACGTACCTTACAGGATAGCTCACGAAAAATTTATCACTGATTTTACACCTTCTACCGGCAACTTGCAGAATAAAATGCTAATTTATTACTTACTGAAATGAACATTACTTTCTAAAATTTGCAAAATTTATAACACATAGGAATTCAGAAATCCTAAGATTTTAGATCCAATCCTTTTCATATCTCATATAGCCCAACAATTTTATTAATATTGCTGTATTTTAAATAATTATGATTTGTAAATGACGGCTTTATATTAGGTGGTAAACTTAGTTTCCGCGGTGTTTTTTTTGTTTAACAAACTCATCTATTTCGCTATCAAAAGCAAAAAATACATCAATCAAAGTATTTGCCCTTGCTAGCTATACATTTTTCCCATTTTTCTGGCAATGAGTGGATTCCGCAACGATAGAACGATTGGTCTTTTGATGCAATCCATTCATCGATCCATTTTCGCACATCTTCGTAATTTTTGAAGTGTGTATCCACCAAGCCGTGCTGCATCGATCGGAACAAGTGATAATCTGAAGGAGCCACGTCTGGTGAATACGTTGGGTGCGGGAAAACTTCCCACTCGAACTGCATCAGTGTTCCCATTGCATGTAGACGTTTGGTAACAGCCATCGGAGTAACATTTAACGCTGAAGACAATTCTTGGAACGTTTGAGCTGAGTTTTCGTCTAATAATGCTTGCAATTCGGGGTCTTCAAACTTTTTCGGCTGACCTGAGCGTTGTTTATCATTCACATTAAAATCACCACTTTTAAATGGCTGAAACCATTCTTGGCATGTTCTTTCCGATGGGTCACAATTGCCATAAGCTTCGACAAGTAATTTATGAGCTGTAGCTGCAGTTTTTTTTCAAATCGAAGTAATGAAGCAGCACATGTCGAAAAAACAATTTATCACGTTCCATGTTTAATCAAAAGAAAAAAATGGCACTGTTCGTTTAAATGAATCTTTTCGCACTGAATTTTATTGACAAATGTCCAACTTTTAATATGCAGCCAGTTTTAGATGTCAAAGTAAATTGCACTTACAACTAGCGTTATCTAAATGTGAGCCGCGGAAACTAAGTTTACCACCTAGTACATCTGTAAATCTAGGAAGTAAAAGTAATGAAAAAAGTTCGTGGAAACGGTCTTATCGTTCGCAAATCGATTAAATATTAATACGGAAATCTGTACTTGTACAATATGTTACAGCTAGAATTAAATAAGTTTAGAATACGCGATTTGCCTTTCTCGCGAAAGCATTTTGACATTAAAAGTAGTAGCGAAAGAAGAGTACAACCGCGCACACCCAAGCTGGCGGTATTCTGTCTTGCCGCGTAAAAGTCTTCCTCGTGACAGGCTTAGCACAGGAAAACAATCGTGCCTGCTCTTCGTGTAGCGCGTTTTGTAACTTTTCGTTTTTTGTCATCACAGCTATTTGTGTTTCGAGGTCCCTGTTTACCGATCTGTAACCTAAACCATCCGTATTCGAATCAGTCTTATTAAAAATTTTTGCGAGAGATCATCTATTGCAATCTTATCGAAAAGTAAAATTCGAAATAATAAGAATTTATTTTTACCGAAGTTCGGTGAACCTATCAGTGTCAATGAAGGTTTTTTCTGATCTGGCAAAGTGTACCAAAGACCTTTAGCATGGTACGTCCAACCTGGCTTGATAAATTCCCACAGCGTTATCCTCGTTTGTTGATTCATTCTCTCGCATAAATTGTAAAAGGATTCTTCTATTTTGGTATAAGCTGCTGGTATTCCTCCGGCAATTCCGTTGGCATCTTAAAGGTAAGATTATTTAAATAATAAACAGTTATTAGTTTCTACAATTATTAATCCAGCTCTTTGAGAGAAAAAAAGTAAATTATAATCGTGCAAGAAAGACGCATCGATCTTACATAAATTTTAGTTTACGGAGACGTCCACATGTTTGGGACTTTAGAGAAATTTTTATTAATCGTTTAATGTACAACAAAGACATACTAAAAAAACCATTGGCAGTGGGATGCGCTGTCAAAATATCACACGTTGCTCGGCAATCTTTAAGTATAGCTTGACTATAGTCGAAAGTTAGATTGAAATAACCAGTTGCTAGTTTGAGCCTGGATCCTGTTGGGGCAGTTTGTAAGAGTTTCAATGTCACTTTGCTGTCGTGATGGATGTTCAGCTGGCCCATTTGTACTAATGGAAATATCCACGTGTCTGCGTCTGCGATAATGAAGGATTAAACAATTTCTGATCTCAAAGTAACTTTCCTTTTAATCTAGCTGGCGAAATATCTTTGTATATATATTTTTGTTTTGGACACAATTAGACAGGATATTCGGAAAAAATGGGACCCATCTATTATCTTCAGAAGTACACACTTTCGCGGAAAATCATCTGAATATGGGGGGGGGGGAGTCCCATTCTTTTCGAATGCCTTGTACATAAAATAATTGTCGGCATACTTTTGTCAAGATCAACATTCTTTTTTAATTCATTCTTTAAGAACGTTTGTATCTTGGATGCTGCTTCTTGGGTGAAAACCTTCCCGGATCCTTTGTAAGGGTGATGATTCGCAGGAGGATTCCAGCTCGCATTGCCATCCGGTTGTAGCAAAAAGCTAAATTCCATCACTTTCTCGATCAGTTTATTATAGAAGTCGCAAAGCTCCTTGCAATCTTCTATAATGAAATACCGATCCTGTCGATTTGTGAAGTAATCATTGCTGAGATTCGCTCTAACATAAAATAATTGTTTAATATATTTCTATGAGTGTATCATATTTGTAAATACACACTATATGGCTCATAATTTAGCTATTCAAATGGCTCTATTCAATATTTTTAATATTGACCAACTTTTTTCCTCTCGTATCGGCTTAATATTAATTTCGGTATAAATTCCGACATCTTTTTTCTTAATTATGGCAATCGTAACTACAAGCTTACCCGCTGATGATCAAGTCATTGTCGATCATATATAGCTTCATATGTTGCAAACCGACGAGCTCATTAAAGCGATCCGGGATTGCCGCTTTCATCACGCCGCGTAGTTTCGGCGTATGATAGAGGAAGACCTTGCAGTGATCTCCACATTTGCCTTTAAGCAACGGCTCCAGCATCTTTCGGGAATTCTGCTTGCCCCGGGAAGCTCTCATATAGTCTAGCAGAATCCGCACTTGCACATTGCCGCCATTCGTGCTCACTGCTTGCTCTATTACATTCACCTGCTCAAAGAAATGTGTTCTTTTAATTTTTATTGATTTATAAATATAATTTTATTTCTCGAAAAAAAAATTTTTTTTTAGTACGGGAAATTAATTATATTTCAATCCTCTCTTCATACCTTTTTCTTGTAACTTTTGTAGTCAATTCTCAAAACTAACTCGTGAGTCTTTCGTGCCCTAACGATTTCAATAACTAAAGATTTCTTGAAAACCTTCACAAGTTGGTAGACGGCTTCTCTGTGAGAAAAAAATTGTTGGCAGGGGCCTCAAAGTCAAAAGCTTGTTGACATCGGTCAAGTTTTGTTTGTTCATATACAAAGCGATTAAAATCGACGGTGAACACGAAAGACTCACGAGTTCGGTTTTCGTTGATTGAAACTGAAGTTTGGAAAAATTTTCCTAATTTTCATGCCTTTATCTGCCCTAAAATATTAAAATATATATTTGTGTATATACATTTTTTGCGTATTCTAATCATCACTTTTTTACTTCAGCAATAACAATTCCATATTTTTATTATCAACTATCTTAGACTTTATATTTAAGAACTTACACAGTGCTTACATTTTATAAGTCAAATTTTGAAAAGATTCAAAATTTTTAGACATGCTAACATACAATTGCTTCTAAAAAAAACCTATAAGTCAATTATTCAAAATAAACTTTTCACCAATTTCATTATCGAGACATTTAATTTGTACTTCAACGAACACGATTAATGTTTCATCACGTAAACTTTCTCAGAATTTTTTGAGTGGGTTATTTAAGGCAACGGCACAAGTACGGTTTATGCTAATGGCAGACAAGAGTTCGTTTTGAGAGTTAATTATCGCTAACTTTCTATTCGAAATAATTATCCTGCCAGGCTTCCGTTACATTTGTATACCCACCAGTTCCGTCTCCAAAGTGCCAGTGCCCAGATACAGCGAAGCGAGCGTGATTCTTCTCTTGGCATGTCTGCACTTTTCTAGCAGTGTGCTGTAAAACACCTGTGGCTTGTAGATTACAGTGACCTGGATAAAAAAAAATTTTACTGAAACAAACGTCCACGGTTGCGCGCACAATTATTTTACCTTCGAGCCATTCACTGGAAAAGCAGGAGCTACAGTGCGCAACCAGGATAGCAAATTAATATCCTCCTGTGCCACAACATCAGAGTCTCTTAACTTTTCGTCGTCCAGCAACGCTATTTGCATTTTGCACCTGATAAACGGCGAATCTATAGAAGTCCTTGCTTGTGCCGCAGTGCTCAGCAATTTTGGTTCGTGAAACCTGAGGAACATATAGATAAATAAATCGTCAAGGCAGTAAAAGACGTAACAAATTATCCATAATTATCCTATTGTAAAATCATGACGTCACAATGTGTACAACACATTTGCTATTATTTATAAGTTATAAATTATAACGTACAAAATATCATAAAATAATATAAAAATAATATGTTAATTTAAATTGACAGGCATTAAAAAAATTTAAATGTACTAAACCTTGTGTATTTCGACAAAATTAGTAAAAGTGATATAAAATCCCGTTATTTTTATTTATTACAAATGTTTTATTGTTATCAGTATTGTCAACTTATGTCACGCTATTCGTACGCAGCGTACATTAATTTATGTAAAATGTCAATTTTTTTTTTATATAACAAATCGAACGTCAAGCAGATTTGAAGGTTATGCTACGTTAACCTAAGACCTCGCGTGAAACACAAGTGACACATATCGAGCGATGCCAAATTAAATCGCACGCACCGTCTGAAAATTCGCAGAGCCGCGCTATGCATGAAGAGACGTTATTTTAATACGAAAATAAATACGAAAACTTCGATCGTCCACATGCGCGAAACTTTGATTTTCTATGCGAAACAACGAAGCGCCGCAAGTGCCACCTGTCGATCGTAGAGGAGATTTTAATTTCAAATTGGCGTAAGCTATTGAAGAAATTCACAATTTGTGTGTTTTTATGCGTGGAATATATTCTGAGAATGAAAATCGTCATTCGTGTATTGTTCTTATTTAATTTAATTTTAAAGTTTTATGATGTCGGTAAGTATGAAATTGATAACCTTCTGAAAAAACGCATGCACATGGCAAGTGTATTGTTCAATTAATTATTAATTATGGTCATAATTATTACTAATTTGACAATTGAATATTTTATTTTTCCACTTTATTTATAAGATTTGTTTTATATCAAGTAGCAGACACGTGTAGTACTAAAAAAACTATTGAGCTTACCGAAAATGGTAAACTGCAATGCGTATGTGCAGATGTCTCTTACATCTAACTTTAATTAAATTATTTGGTTATAAAAACGGCAATGTAGAGAATATTTATCACTATATTATCTACTTTTACTGAAAGCACAAAGCTATTCTTTACAGTAAGCAGAAAGTAGTTTTCTCTTACTTTAATCAGATTCAAGAAACAATAGACTTTTGCGCTTTTTCCGAAAATTGTTAATTGCTTACTCATTGACACCATAAATCTTTGAAATTTAATTTAAGAAAATTATACATGAGCAGCGATTTTTCTTCTCAGAATACATTCTACATACAAAAAAAAACACAAATTCTTGAAAAAATTACAAAAATCGAAAGGGAGAGCATTACATATTGTAGATTTTCTCCTAAAATTTGTTTTCTTTTGCGGTTAAATTCTTTATGCTTTGCTTTTTCTCTTTAATTATAATACATATTAGGCTTGTTTTCTGTTCCTACACTAGTGAACTAGTGCAATAAATTGGAGTAAGACAAGCATATTTTTTCTCATTCTAGCTTACTGCACTAGTTCACCAGTGCAGGAACAGAAAACAAACCCATTGTCTGCAGCTGTGGTCAGCGTAGTGGGAATTCTGTCGCCAGGCAACCAACGTGTACACACGAGTGCTATACACCTGCTTTATGTCAGTACTGTACGGGTAACTTGTAAATAATATCAAGATAACTAACAATACTACTGTAATTGAAAATCAACATGCTGCTGAAATATTTAGGCACCGTCATGTCAGGACAGGTGAGAGTGAATTGCTATTTTAAATCGACAACGTTTAAATCTTGAGGTTTCTACAAAGGAGTATCTGGCCATCTACGCATCTGAAGACTAGGCCAATGTAAAACGTATTCCTTCGAAAATTATTAGGAATAGAGATCGACTTCCTTAGTGTTTTCTTATTTTTATGGAAAAGATTTGAATATTACTCTCGAACAGAGAGTAGTAAAATAACTATATTTTACTAATCCAGCGAGAGAAATGACCCGTTGAGCGACGTCGAAACCGTCGTCGTTAAATCGACGTTAGTTATCGGGAAATGGAGTAGGTCATACGTGAATTTTATCTTTGGATTCCAGCAGTGGTAAATTATATGTATTATAACGCCCTCACCTTCAATTTTTGTAAATTTTTTAGATTTTGTGTGTTTTTAAGCGTAAAATATATTCTAAGAACGAAAATCGTCGCTCATATACCGTTTTTTAAATTAATTTTTAAACTTTTTTTATGTCGAAAGATAATGATAATTTTTTTACATATTTTTACAGCTTAAATTTTTGTTAATCTGTTAATTTATAATGAATATGAAATTACATAAATTTTTACAAAATAGTTTGCGCATTTCATTAAAATTGAGAAAAAGGATAAATGTTTTTTGCTTTAGAATAGTTTGTGCTTTTGATTAAAGCAGAGAATAATGACACATATTTTCTACATTACCGTTATTTTAATAAAATAATTTTATTAAAGTTAGAAGCAACAGACTTTTATATAATTGAAGTAAAGCGAGAAATATTGCAAACAATATTGCGCATGCGTATTGATATAAAATGAATAATATATTTTTAAATTATTATTATCTTACTTATCGACATCAAAAAAGTTTAAAAATTAATTAAAAGCAAACGGTACAAGAGAGCGACGATTTTCGTTTTCAGAATATATTTTACGTATAAAAGCACACGCATTCTGAAAAATTTACAAAAATCGAAGGTGAGAGCGTTATACTGCATATTTTACCTTAGCAATTTCTAGAGAAGCAATTTTTAATATTTTATATTGGAAAGCCTGACTAATTACCTACATATACGTATAAATTTATACGGATAGTCATATATTTTATTCCCATACAGCACGCATGTCTAAAAGACTGTGTATGTGTTATGTGTGTAAATTAATTAGGTGTCTTTTATCGCAAAGTTTAAAGTTTGTTCACAACAAAATCTACTATAAAGGTATCCGAAATGATCTTCATTATTTTTGTGCTTTGCCGCGTTTATTGGGCAACTGCGATACTTCTCGCAGAGGACGAATAACTCTCGCGGAAGAAACTTGGCGGTCTTGAATCGATAAAGTTTTCAAGACTTTTCCGGACCCTTTCCACTACCTTGAAATTGTATCAACCAGGTGAGACGTTGATGCGACCGGAACGGTTGGTAATCCAACGGGGCAAAGTTTGGCAATCCAAAATAAGGGAGAATTTTCCAGTCCAAAGCACAGACAACTTTCGTCCCCTTTGCGACATGTGACCGAGTTGACGTACTACAAAATGATTTCGAAAACTCTGATACCATTTTTTTGCACACTTTATGGATCACAGCACCTTCACCAAGGACAGAATCGTTTCTGCGACTTCAACAGCAGTTTTCTTTTAATTAAAATGCACAAGAAATGTCTTAAATGCAACGCTTCAGACGCCATCATGTCCATTGCTGTTTTGTGACGTTTTATCGTTCACTTCGTCAAGATACATGATATGTTTTTTGGAAACGTACGTAGAGATTTCTATCTGCAAGCGAAACAAGAAAATATTTAATATTAAAACGGAGTTATAAGGCATCAAATGTAAAGATACCGAATTAATTTACACATACAATAAATTTTAAATAAACATATTTAAACAAAATGCATGATGTAAGAATTGAATGTTCTCATACTTATACACATATTTACGTTTACATCTGTTAGGAGTTTGAAAACAGGGTGGTCAGCATAGCATGGTCGCCGAACAATTTGAAGTTAGCCGTGGCATCTTCGGATCGTTCCATTTACCTTTTCGACGAGAACGGCGTAAAGCGCGACAGATTTTCCACAAAGCCTGTTGATCCTAAGGTATTTATCCTGTATTTCCTACAGTTGTACTTTTACTTCGCCGACAGCACCGCCTACTTTTGCGATTTTAAAGTTTCTTAATTTAAGTGTCATAGAATATTATTAATACTATTAACAGCAACGCCTTTCTGGTCTACAGTTTGGTAAGAAGAGCTACATGGTGAAGGGAATAGCCTTCTCTCCAGAATCCACGAAGATTGCGGTTGGCCAAACCGACTGCATTGTATACGTATACAAAATAGGAGAGGACTGGTAATTAATTTTCCACAGAAAAACAAGTAAAAATAAATCGCTCACATTTATCATTAATAACGAACCTTATTGTTCAGGAGTGACAAGAAGGTGATTTGCAACAAGTTCCGACAAAGTGCCGCGGTGACTTGTTTGATCTGGCCAACCGACGGTCCGATCATCGTAGGATTGGCGGATGGAAAAGTCCGCGTGGCAATGGTCAAGTCGCAGAAGGCGCAAACCTTGTATACCTCCGACACCATGACGATAGCTTTGGCTAGCAAGTAAACTTTGCTTATCAGCTATTTTGAGATTTCGATTACGCACACAATCATCATTAATAGTTTACTTGGTATTTCCCTATGGTCCTCCTCTATTTACAGCGTCCGTGGCAACGGCTTTTTGTCGAGCCACGCCGACGGCAGCATCATCCGATATTATATCGCCGAAGACGGTGGCGCGGAGCCATCGGGACGCGTGTGCGTCCACGGAGTGCCCGCTTACGCCCTGGCGTGGCCGCAGTCGCACATTTTGGCAGCTGGTTGCGACAAACGGCTGACTATATACGACCCGTACGGCAAGCCGGTCAAAACTTTCGACTTCAGCCGGGACTCCCAAGAGAGAGAGATCACCGTGGCCTGTTGCAGCCCGAGTGGCCAGAGCGTCGCCGTAGGCTCCTGGGACAAATTGCGTATCTTCGATTGGACGCCACGAAGAAGCGTTTGGGAAGAGACCAACGTGCGCGACCTGCCCAATTTCTATACCGTCACGGCACTCTCCTGGAGACGAGACGGCTCGAAATTGATAGTAGGGGGACTGTGCGGCGGCGTCGAACAGTTTGAGACTA
Organism: Vollenhovia emeryi; assembly: GCF_000949405.1. Taxonomy (NCBI): domain Eukaryota; kingdom Metazoa; phylum Arthropoda; class Insecta; order Hymenoptera; family Formicidae; genus Vollenhovia; species Vollenhovia emeryi. The sequence goes on along the minus strand of NW_011967159.1, from coordinate 839,029 downwards.
TTTTGAGGTGACTGGAACTTGAAGCCACTGAACGTTCGACGTTTCAATACTCCTTGCACTTTACAGAACTTTGCTCTTTTGCATCTTTTCGTCCTTGAGAAGAATTATCGTAAAAATTGAAATCACCTTCTCTCTGAAACTCAATCAGTGCATTATCACTGAAAACTCACTGTTGAATAATTCAATAGTGCTGTACTTGTACCCAAGGGACACGTAATAGTCAAATGCCATCATTTTAAAGGGATACAACTTAATAGTACATAAACTTTTGTATTACCCGTTAAAAAATTGCTCATGCATGAACGTGAATAAATAAATAGAATTATATAAAATTATACTTCAAATATGTCCATACATATGTGTCCATACCATTTTGAGTCAAAATAGTCACTTTGACTTTTTATTGACTTTAGTGTGTTCCTTGGGAAACTGTGAATATTCGCTGTTTTCACTGATAATCCACTGAGTGACTTTTAGAGAGCTGATTTAGGAGTGTCTTATAATCAACGCGTAAATCATATTTCATTTTACTCTGTAGAATAATTTGTAATAACTGAAAAACAGACGACTGTTCATCTATCAGTCAAAGTTGCCTCGAGTGCGTATCGCTGTAAACTTTTTATTTTGCAGACGCACAGTAGTTCGTGGTAGTCACGAGGTGGCCTACGTGGGCCCCAGCCAAGTGGTGATTCGGCCCCTGAACGACTCCTCGCAGCGTCCCATCGTCATCAGATCGCAGACGGGTCTGGAGATCGAAGACGTGCGCGTCCTGGGGCGCAGGGACAACAACGTGGTGGCTCGGACGGCGCACACTTTGTTGATCGGCGACATCGAACTGGGTCTGATCAGCGAGATCCCGTGGGAAGACCGGTCTGGCGGCGAGAAGTTCTTCTTCGAGTATCCAGTCGTATGCTTGATCTTTTGCTCCGGCGAGCTGACGATCGTCGAGTACGGCCAGAACGAAGCGCTCGGCTCCGTGCGCACCGAGGCGGTGAATCCGCACGTGGTTAGCGTGCGCGTGAACGAGCGACCCACAGCTGGCGGGGACGATAATAAGAAGCTGGCCTATCTGCTGGATCCAAGAACTGTTCGCGTGATCGATCTGCTGTCCGGCGCGACCATCAGCATGATCGTTCACGACGCTCGCGTCGACTGGTTGGAACTGAGCGAAGCAGGTCATCGGCTGCTGTCGCGTGACAAGCGAGGCCGCCTTTGGCTGAGCGATGACACGAGTGGCAGGTAATTACATCAAGTATACCCGATGTATATTTGATATACAAGATCTTTCGCATCTGTCAAATAAGATTGTACACGAAATTACGATATTATAGAAACTCATTTCGATCTTGAGACGATTTTTATTAATGTAGTCATCAAATAACAATTTTATTTACTGGACTGACTACAGTAATTCTGTCTAAATAAAGCGTAATCAAAATATTGATCTTTCAAGGTACTTTTGTATTATTTTGTATTAAAATAATTATACCAGGCTTTCTTGTTCTATAACCATTTCTTATTTTCAGAGTCTTGTTGGTGACCGGGGCATCCTTTGCCTCCTGGGTAACTGGTAGCGACGTTGTCGTCGCTCAGACGGCTCAAACATTGGCCGTTTGGTACAACGTAGACGCACCAGAGGCGGTTACGCTGACGCCGATCAAGGGCGACGTGGTTGACATTGTCCGAGAGGATGGTCGGACGTCCGTGATGGTGGAGGAACACGGTGCTAAGGTGGCATATCCGTTGGATGAAGGATTGATCGAATTCGGCACCGCGTTGCACGACAATGATTTCGGCAGAGTCATCCTGTTTCTGGAGAACATGGGCGACGGTCCGCAAGTGGAGACCATGTGGGAGAACGTCGCTACAAATGCGATGAACGAGAAGAAGCTCATGATAGCTGCCAGGTGCTACGCTGCGATCGGCGACGTGGCTTGCGCGAGATTTCTGAAGGAGACTGCCGAGGTTTTCCCCTTTTGCAATAAATACCTCAGTCCTTCTTGGGGCACAATAATACATCTTCTCTTTCATTATGTTGCAAGATTGGTGAAAAGTATGCCGAGGAGACGGGTAACGAGCCACTGAGCAATCCGGACTGCTGGGCCCGGCTGGCCATACTGAATGGTGATCTAAAAACCGCCGAAGCGATTTATTTGGAGCATAATGAGCTAGACAAGGCGTTGGACATGTATCAACGCTACTGGCGCTGGGAGGATGCCCTAAACCTGGCTCAGAGTCGTAACTGGAGTGGCTTGTCAGAATTGCGGGACCGTCACTTAGCTTGGTTATTGGACAGCGGTCAAGCGGCTCGCGCGGCTTCCATCATAGAGACTACGAATCCCAGGAGGGCCGTCAAGCTTTATCTGGAAGCTCGCCGACCTGGACGAGCCGCCAGATTAATACTTGCCGACAACGAGTTACTGGAGGACGAAAGAGTCGTCGAGGAGGTCATTAGTGGCCTCAAGGCCACCGATCTCGCCGAACTCGCTGGGGAACTGCTGGAGAAGACCGGCGCCGGTTCCGAGGCGATCAAATGTTATGCGCAGGCCGGTGTCTTCGCGAGAGCCCTCGACCTAGCACGTAAAATTGATCCCACCTTGGTGGTTGAATTAGAAAGGGATTGGGGAAAACATCTGTCGGCCAGTGGCCACTACGACGCCGCTATCAATCACTTCATCGAGGCAGGAGAGACGGTACTAGCGTTAAAGGCCGCTATTAATGCGCGACAATGGCGGAAAGCTTTGCAAATTATTCAGGTGCGGTAATACTTTCAACGTATGCTTCATATCCTACAGTGTTTATCTAGTTTCGTGCTGTTTCTTTAAACCTTTTCTCACTACGTATATTCTTATTTTACATTTTCCTCTTCAGGTGATCGAAGACGACAATGAGGAAATCCGCCAGCAATGCGAAAAGCTGGGCGAATACTTCTCATCGATCGGCGAACGGAGCTTGGCAGAAAGCCTGTTTATTCGCGCCGAAAACGCCAAACGCGCAGTAGATATTCATATTCAGTCTGGTGACTGGATGCGGGCGCACCAAGTGGCGCAAGAACACATGAAGAGCGACGAGGCCAACCAGGTGCTGGCAAAGCACGCCGAAAACCTGCATCAGACCGGCGAGCTCCGCCACGCCGAGTCTCTCTACGTGGCGATCGGCGACCATGATGCGGCAATTGCTATGTACCGCAAAGCGGGAAACCGCAGTGACATGATCAGGCTGGTCTCACAGCACCGATCTGACCTACTTCAAACTACTCATATGCATCTGGCGAGAGAGCTAGATACAGCCGGCAAGCCAAGGGAAGCCGAAGAACACTTCCTAGGTTGGTTACGGATTTAAACCATAGTTTAAAGTTATGAAAAATAAATTTTTTCTTCCTTCACACAATAAATGAATTTAATCCTTGTAAACTTTGATCGCGTTTACTGTCCACGTGAAAATCGCTGCAGTCGTAACATCGACTGTGTAGTTATAATATTTTTGTCATTGGACGTATAAAAAATTAAAACATTGAATTTACAATTAAGTTAGTTGGTACATAAATTGTGTTCTATCTTAGGTGCTGGTGATTGGCGGGGGGCGGTTACAGCTTACAGATCCGCGAACATGTGGGAAGACGCACTGAGAGTCGCCAAAAAAGCTTCGGGAGAAAAAGCGGCACAGCAGGTTGAAGTTTATACAGCTCGGTTGTCTCTTTTATTCCTCTTGTGTTAACATCAAGTTCAATTCTTCTTGCTTTTTTCAGGTCGCTTTAATGTGGGCGCGAACATTAGCCCCGGAACTAGGCGCAAGACTCCTGATGCGACTGGGTTACCTGGAACCCTGCCTGCAACTGGCATGCGAAGCCAGCCTGTTTGACTGGGCCCTGGAGATCGCCAAATACGGCACGATAGACCAGAAGAAGGAGGTACACTACCGCTACGCAATGGCGTTGGAGGACGAAGGTCGTTTCGCCGAGGCCGAGAAGGAATTCGTGCAGGCCGGCAAGACTATGGAAGCGGTACAGATGTACATCCACAGCCGCGACTGGGAGTCCGCTGAAGACGTTGCGCGATCGCACAGCCAGGAAGCTGTGGCGCAGGTCTTGATCGCCCGCGCCGCCGAGGCCGCCGAGGGCCAGGATTACGCTACAGCGGAGACTCTTCTCCTGAGGGCCCACAAGCCGGAGATAATAATAGAGCATTACAAGGTTGGCCACCCTCTTCCGGATTCCCGCGAACACTTTTGTTTCTTCTGTCTGACCATATTAAAATTTCAGACAGCCGGAATGTGGTCCGAGGCACTGCGAGTATGTCGAGAATATTTGCCCAGTCAGGAGGCGGCACTGCGCAGAGAGTTAGGTCAAAGGAGTGCAGGACTGGACGGAGCAAACGCATTGGAGGAAGCTCGGAAATGGCTCGACCTCGGGGAAGTACGACCTGCCTTGGACACCCTAATATTGAATCCGCAGGCGCCGAGATCGTATCTTATTCGTGCGGCTGACATTCTTCTACATCAGGCGGATCCCGAAACGGCAGCGGAAGTCGGCGGTGACCTGGGTGCGCGCTTATTTTCCGTTGGTGAATATGCGCTCGCTGCTCAGGTAATTTTTCCTTTTTATTAATAATGACGCACTTATTTAATCGAATTAATTGCACTCCAAATTAAAAGATTAATATGAGGTTGCACTTTGCTGACACGTTCTTCATTTACTGAATTAAATTCTGAAGGAAGATTTAACATAAAACAATGAAGCGAAAAGGCTGGAGAATTGAATGCCTCAGATTCACGAGGTTTCGTATTGCTGCAGGTGTTCCTTCAAGCGGACCGACTGAAAGACGCGGTAAGTTCGTTAGTGTCGGTCGGCGAGTGGGATCGTGCGCGACGAATCGTCCGCGAGCTCGCTCCCGATCTTGAGCCATATCTGGAGGAGAAATATCGAGACGCCATGACGAACGAGGGTGAAATGGAACGGCTGGCAGAAGTGGACGGTAACGCTGCCCTCGAGATGATGGCGCGCAAAGGTCAATGGAGTCAAGTGTTCGACGCCGCAAGCTCGCAAAGTCCGGAGGTGCTGCACAGATTTGTGGCACGGCGCGCCGCACAATTGCTGAAGAACGACGCAGCGCCGCAAGCCTTGCAACTTTACGCGCAATACGGCGCACCCGCGATCTCGCAGAACTTCAATCTGTATTTGCAATTGGCCGAGAGTATCCTGAATGCGACGCAGCAAGAATACAGGTACTGCATCTTGCAACTGACGAGGGGATTTACCGAAAATGTGCTGCCATTTCTTGGTCTCCATTATTTGCATTTATTTATTATTCGAAAACTATTGAGAATTTTGCAAAATGATATAGGACTTTTCGATTCGGTTTGTCTCGTTCTGTTTAACTTCTCCGGCTGATCCGCGCATCGCAGGACACTCTGTAGAATGGGCTGACAATGAACGTTGCGTGGGTCGTACGAGCAATGACACATGCGAGAGAGAGAGAGAGAGAGAGAGAGAGAGGGGGGGATATCTCTCTCTCTCTCTCTTTCTCTTGCTAGTATCTCATTGGTCTTTTTTGTTCTTCCACTACCAACAACTATTAATGAGATGTTAGCATGAAATGCAGTCATAGGCCTGTATTTCTCTCTTTCTATAGCGTGTGCCATATGTCGATGGTTCATTATGAGTTGAAAATATTTTATCGTAGAATCTATAGAATGTCTCTTTGCGGATTGTTCTTTTATTAAAATTGGAATATATCTGTTCATTTTGTGTTTTTATTTGTTGCATTTCTTCATTTATTATTCACGATTAATCCATTCCAGATATCTGGCACAACTCCGTGATATTTTACACGGTCTCTACCGTTCCTCACCATCCTCCGAGAAATTCGAGCGTCTTCTGGAGGCCGCTCACTTCTCGGCGGTAAAGCACGGCTGCCGTTCGTTTCCGACGCTCTCTGGCATTGTGGTCAAAGCGTCGGTCAGTCTTCTGCGACACACCGACATTCTTCACGCCGATAGATACTACTACGAAGCCGGTGTCGCTGCCCGTACCGCCGGTCTACTGAGCGAAGCCTTCGTTTTCCTGAACCATTTTCTTGATCTGGAGGAGTGTATCGAGGAGCAAGGCGACGGCAACGTCTTAGACGTGGACGATCTGCGTGTCACAGACTTTCCGTTAGAGGTCCCGCTTCCAGAAAAACTCGCTCTCACGACAGATCAACGCGAGGAGGCGAGAGAATGGGTGCTAGCGGTGTCTATGGACCAAAAGATCGAGCAAGGTCTACCGGTCGACCAGAGAGGCGTGTACGTGGGCTCTGTAACATCGCCCGCAAACTCTGGCGCGCCTCTTCAGCAATGCGTAATCACGGGATACCCTGTGCGCGGCCCGGTTATCAGATTTGACGAAACCAGCCGCGTGGCTGACCGCGACGACTGGACCAAATTAATGAATACGGCCCGACAGGCATCCCCGGATTCTCCGCTAAACGACATTTTAGTATTTCTTCAAGACTGGTGCGGCACAGCACCCAAGTACTCGTTTTAAAAGAGGAAACTTCAAACTTTTTAGTCTTAATTGGAAGTTAATGAAGATAGAACATGATAAAAAAAATTAAGAAGATTACAAAACTTTGGAATGTAAGTGATGGGGTATTGTATTGATGTGCGCTTACACTCTTAATTAGCTGTACGTAATAACGTTCTTGGCAATATGTCTCATTTTACTTACGATTAGTCGAGATCTGAATTATCTTCAGAAAGAGACTTATATCTCTTTAATAAAAATTAATTATTTCTATGTATTTATATATTACTATTTGCTTCGATTACACCGCTGACAAGAATTTCGACATTAGCCTGAATGATTTCTTACAGATTTTTTCGTGCTGAATACAAATCCGTTCGTAGAATTCCTCTGCACGTCCGAATTGTGAGATAAACTCATTATCGGTTATGCAAATATGCTAAACGTGACCATTTTGATCAATCATAATTTCCTATTCCAACATATTGCTACGACGACTCAAAATGTATTTGTACTTCACACACACACACACACACACACATATATGCAATAATTTACTCATTCTTGGCACTGCCCAGAGCTAACGACGCGGACGTGATGAGTCCCTAAATACCGTAATCAAACGAAAATGCTGCAAAACTTAAAAAATTCACGTACTTTGCATCCGCCATTTTGGGTCGGTCATTTTGAATTTTGAAAATCTGACATCGGATTCATAATGAGCGGCCCCGAAAACCCCCTTGTATAAAATTTTCAAGAAATAATTTTAAAAAATCAATAATCAATTTTTCTCAAAAAATTACTGCTTTTCATATTTGTTTATTTATAAAATGTTTACAATAAATATTCAAGACTCTTCGACTTTTTAAAATGTTCTTTTATTGCTAAGATACCCAAAAGATGCAAAAAACCCGACTTAAATGCGTTAACTAGAAATTATATGGCTAAAATTCAAGTTGGGATGGTAACGTAGGTTACTTGAAAGGGTTAACTAAGTTTTTCTTAAAATCCTGACGCGCTACAGGAATTCTGCATGCGGACGGATTTGAATTCAGCATGGAAAAAATCCATAAAAAAATGATAGGCTTCAGGCTAGTGCCGAAAAAAGTTAAATTTTGTTCATCACTGCTATAAATGATCTCGCAGAGAAGAATATTGTGATGAAGCAGCATCAATTCATCAGATTATCTCCCGCTAATCTTTCTTTCAGCTAGATAGAGCGTTGGTCCCGCAGGGTAGCTCATGAAGGGATTTCAGAGGTTGGGCAACCGCAGATGATAATTAACCGCTTAGCAAATATGCTCGGCTTTGGTGCATTCCATAAGCCAAAAAGCCGCCCGTGGAATTTGGCGGTTCAAAGTAAAGCAAATACACGCACACGTGCTCGCATGTGCACACGCGCGCGTCATATTGACTCGAAATCGTAAACGGGCTTAACATACGCCGCGGGAGACGCGCGCTGTCCCATATTGCTTGATGTTTAACATTCGGCAGCGTCAAACGTAGCAAGAGCGTATTATTTCCTATTTAAAATAATCTTTATTTTATTAATGAAAAGAACATTGTCGAAAAATGTAAATAAATCCTTTATATGTTCCGTAATATCCGTTAATAAATTAATAAATCCAACGCGGAGTAATATTAATTAAAATATTTGCTTACACACTCGCGTGATTCTTTCTCTATTACTTTTGCCAATGTCTCACTTTTCGCGTGAGCAGTCATAAACGAGAAAACAAGAGTTGGGAATGCGATGAAGACCGTAAAAGTATTAAAACAGATTCAGTACTTAAGAACAAAGCAAACGTAACTTGAATATTTAGCAAGCAAATTTCCCTTAACGCATTTTCTATCTTACAAGCCACGCGCAAAGAAATCTGTTCGAACAAAGTCAGATAAAATAAAAACCGATAAGTGTATGTATATACACCGCGTTTTACGGCCGTTACGTTAATTCCCGCGTGGCCGACACCTTCGATTTTCCGATAATTACCGCATAATGGTGCCTATACAACTTTCAGACGCTTTAAGCGGTCTGAAAAGGCGCCGCAGGGAGAAAGAAAGAAAGGGAGCAATGAGAAAACGCGGCGCCCGGCCCGATCCTCGCCTTTCTCTGGGAACTCGTGAAAGCGTTCGTTGATCGCCACCATTAAACGCCCCGCGATTAATTTAAATAAATGTGCCGCCGTTATGAGCGGGGAACACTTACCTGTGAGGGATGGTGGATATTCAAATGCGGACCTCTCCGCTGAAAAGTCGTCGAGGACTAATCTTCTGACGGATCGCGGGATTTCCTTCTAAAATATTCCTACGAAGAACTATGGGAGTGACTTAATTCCAGGATTACGTGCCGGAGTCTTGCCGATAGAATAGAAGTTTATACCAGAGTGACGTGGAAAATATCGAACAGTTTAAAATAGTTTTAGTCTGCAGTACTCGATTTTATCTATAAGATCAAATAAAAGTATAAAGTTACACATTGATCAATTTATCGAAATGTATATTAGAGATCTCGAATTTATATAGAACAATCTACTTTATACAGTCATACCTCGATTTTACAGGTCTAGATGTCGGGTGTAACAGAGAAGTAAAAATACGCGTTGTGGGCATTTCATATTGCATTTACTTATGGAAGCATAGCGTACACTCGCTTTGTTCAAGTTTGTTTCAAGGTATCGTGCGGTCTAGTTGTACACAGAGCCATTATTCATAGTCGAATCTTATATTCAAGACCGTCTTGAATTTATCTAAAGATGCTGTATGGAACATCTCGTTGACTACGGAGTATCTTAAGATGACCTTAAGACGGTCTTGAATATATAGATCTGATTATGAATACCGGCCAGAGCGTTTCTATGATTTTTGAATTGTGACTCTATATTTATTAAATAGTTTTGTAATTCTTACAATACTTAAAATGACATTAAAGACTACATTAAAGATTTTTTGTATTAAAAACGAAATAGTAAAATTCGATTTAATTGACTTGTGACCTTAACGAATACCCCTTCCCTCCAATCACTCTGTTAAATCGAGGTTTACTGTACGTACATTACATGTATTATAATAGGTAAAAATAACCCCACGAGTTCCTATAAACTTTTTTTTATAACGCTTCTTCACAGAGATATTTGTCTTTAAAGTTAAAAATTTCTGAAGCATTAAAGAGCCGTAGAGCTGCAGAGTTTGTAGAGTGTAAATCTTACGGAGTACAGGGCTTAGAATTCAAAGAATATACAGATAAAAGAGAGCAAGAAGGGTACAAAGAACGAAATATACGTTAAAAAATTGGTGTATATAATAACAATAATATATATAATATATATAACGTATATGAGTATGTATACATGATTCTTATTACAACAGCTTCATTTTAGTCTAGCCTAACCCAAACCGCCAGAATCAGATTCGAGCGATCGCTTATATATATGTATAATATGTATAATTATAATATATTATTCATAATATATTAACATCTGTCGTCTTTCACGTGTCTTCTTTGAATTCTTAACTATTTTAAATTACAAAAAGTGGTTACCCTAAAACCCACCTTACACCCTTTCATTTCGAACTGGACGTCTTCTTTTCATTCCGTGCCTAAATTATACTGGATTATTGTTTATTTGAATATACGCTAAATCTATATCTATGTATATTTTAAGATGTATATTGAAAAACGTTGAAAAACGCGTGTTCAAAATGACGCATGTCCAAAATTTTGTGTTGCACACGAAAAATTCAAATCTATCAAATTCTCGGACATTAACCCTTTCAGTATCAAATATTAAGTGTATATTAAATAGAATATTAAATATAATACATCGATAGAGCAGTAAATGTAGAAATTTCAACGGTTTCTCTTCATTCATCTATAACTCGTTGTACGAGTTATCGGAAGAGATCTACACTCTGCTATTAAAAGACTTCGAGATAAGAATGGAGCGAGTCCGTAATTCGTAAGAACTATTTCAGGTTCGACTTTACGTGGAACTATGTGCATACAAACAACGGACGTGATCCACTTTCACTGCGTGAGCTTTTTCATTCGACATTGTAGAACCGTGTTAACACGTAGTTAACATCGGAAAAGCTCGTTTCGCAGTTAAGATAGCTGTTCCCTTTATTTAACACACCGTAGAATTGTATTGGCGCAATTGCCGATATCTTTTATTTAACAACATAAAAGTGACGTAGTTATGATGTTAATCCTTCGCTTGGGACTGCAGAATTGCGCCAAAGCTTCGTTTAACGTCGTAGAAACCTACAAGCTTGCATGTCGCTTCGCATGCGATGTCCTAATCGCCCTGATGGAAGTATTTTGCTGAAAGCACTGTAAAATCCACGTGTCCATGAAAAATGAAGTGAAAGTTATTAAAAAATTACTAAATGTATCTCAAAATGAATCATAAGCCGGTATTCATAGTCAGATCTTATATTCAAAACCGTCTTAAGATAATCTTCGGATATTCCACAGCCAATGCAGCATCTTTAGATAAATTCAAGACGATCTTGAATATAAAATCTGATATAAATACCGACCATAATTTTCCTTACGAACTTCAATGAACTATACAATATAAAACAACTTCAAGTATACCGTCGAAAAGCAATGGAAAAAAATTATGAAATATTAGATATTGCGAAATTTACCGAATGTAACTAAAAACTGTGTTATTTTTTTATGAAAAATTTCTGAAATAATTTTTCATTAAATTTGTACCGACAATGATATAATATTACGAATTGAGGGAGATTTTCAACAAAATATTTCCATCGAGCCTACATTCGAGGGAAATCGTAAAAAAAGCTCGAACGCAACGTTTACGGCGTGGATACAGAAAGGGTTAGCGCTGTATATTATCATCTTGAAAGGAATTCACAGATAATCGCGTGGCAGTCGATTCTCGTTTCGCGTGAAGAGCTGCGCGACGAAGGAACTTGTTCAACGAGAGAGACACACCCGTCCCCGCGTCACGGGATCGCTACTGGATCGCGAGAGACGCACGATCTAGGGACAGAGTTTGTCTCATGATAGCGCTGGCGCCGAGCGGTCGTTAGTCTTCGTCTTTCGCAGCTTCACAGTCGCAAATATGTTACTCCTGAAAGGCGTTAATTGCAGTTAATCGAGGCTCGGGATGCACATCCGTAATTGTTGGACGATCACGAACACGAGCTGGAATTTCCGACGGGCTTCTTAGAAATTTCGGAACGGGTGGCTTTCTTCCTCAAAAGTACACAACGAAGAGTTTCTATTAGTACCCAATCGTCTAATTTGTGATATTATTTGGTGACTTTTATAGAACGAGCAAATTCAATTGAAATCGATTAATCTACGACGACTAGGTCCCCTAAAAATTCACAGATATTCGTTGACAAATTATATCTGACAAATGTCGATCAAGACTGGCCTGGCCGTCGTCTTTAACAGTTTGTTCTCTCCAACGGTAATATACAAATATTTAATCAAAGGCCTTCTTGAATTCTGAACGTATGTATATGCGGAAAATACGTGCAACATCAGAGTAATGCAATTGAAGCGACTGATAAAACTAAAAAGTGACAAAAGTTTGCAAGAGTTGCGAATGATATCTAGCGAATAACTTGTACTACGTCAGCGATAACCGAAGGAAGCTAACGCGTGCAGCAGTGGCACACAACAACACGAGTTACGATGGCGATGTATCATCCAAGTCACTGTGTTTCGAAGAGACAAATCGCCTAGAAGTCGTCGCAAAAGTGTATCGAGCGCCTTCTTCGACGATGCTGCAAGCTCCTACAACATCAACAGCCGATCATTGAAGACGACACAAAGCACTAGAAAGGGATTAGCCGACGCAAACATCACAATGGGATGTTGAGTCAATCATTCAAGGGTTTGCTCATGGACAAGGTGACGACAAAGAGATTCACACAACAAACAAGATAAACCGGAAGAACTTGGGAGAGTTGAGGTGAAACGAAGATGGTAACAACTGCGAGTTCGATGCTGATTCAGGTTTGAATCCAGTTTCGCTCGCATATTATCAATACATCTAAACACTCTAAACTAAAGAAAAATCAAGATAAAATTGCGTGCAGTGGAAGCCTTCTCTACTCCTCGTCTTCTTCGTCATCTTTCACGAGTATGACGACCTGAGACTGATTGCTTTTTCTCCTTCATTGCATCCATTCTATTATCTGCGTTCAATGTCTGCCTTTCTCAAGAGACACAACTCTTCGTAATGTTTTGAAGTACAACATATCATCATCTTCAGTATTTTCTTCATAACAGTTGTCGCGCTTACTGCTGCTTCTGCTTCTTCTTTTTCTTGTTGACAGATGCGTCCATACCCCAGAGATCGTACCAGGGTCCACAGTTATTTCTATTTCGATCGGACTCCCTTCTCAGTTTGGTCCTCGGTAGCAGCGTCTTCTCCGGTATGCTCTGGTCCTTAACGACGATGCAACTGTACGTGGACTCCTCGTCGGAGGCCTCGGTCTCGCTGAAATTCAACGTCGCGTCCTCTTCGTCGTAGTTTCTTCTATCGCGCGGCATGCCTTGCCGCTTGCTCTCGTTGGTCTCCTTCAGCTCGGCCACGATCATGTTGCGCTTTGCCTCGAGACTGCGCCTTCGTTCCTTCTCGATGATAGCCTTCCGCGACACATTTCCGACAAAATACGTACGCTCCTCCTGCTGCTGCTGCTGTTGCTGCCTTCTGTATTCTGATCTCTCCGTGATCTTGGACCGTTCCGCCGGTGTCGGAAAGTCCTCGAAGTAATCCGCCTTGTCGGGCATGTGGCTTCTCTCAGCCGGCTTGGGCTCCTCGTGCCGGTGCTCGTTCGTGATGGTGCCCTCGCTGTTGCCCAGACTCGAATTCGGACTACCGCCCTCGGAGTTCCTCTGGCGCTCCTCGTTCTCCGCCGTCTTGTCCTCCTTCCGGATCATCTTTGGGATATCCACGAGCGAGCGGTGTTGCCAAAGCGCCATACCCTCCAGCACCTCCGAGTCCCGGCGGAACTTCCAAAAGGACTTGGTTCGTTTCACGAGCTTCGGGCTCTTCGACTCATCGTAGGCTCTTCCGGTCTGCGAGAGATGGCCCACAGCGATCGCTTGTCGCGGCGACACGGACTTCCGCTCGACTTTCAGCGTATTGTTATTGGTGTCGCCGTTACTTCGCTCATTGATCCTCGGTACGGCGTTTCGCTTCTGAAGACCCGTGTGGTAACCGTGTCTCTCGATCACCTTCGTTCTCTCCAGCTTCGTCTCGAAATTCGATTCGTAACCGCGATCCCTCTCGAGCGAGCCTATTCCGTACCTGCCGGTCTCTCCGTAAATCACCTCCTCCTTATCAGAGTATCTACGCTCTCGGTAGGGCCCCATCGAAGGCCGTTCCGGGGCCTCCTGCGACGGCGGCCGCGGTCGTTCGAATCGCCGGCTGGACAGTCGCTCGACGGTCCTGTTGCGATTCTTCTCGAACGTTCGTTCATACGCCATCATTTCCTTCCGCTGTTCCATGTATGCGCGCTCCTGCTCGTTCCTGGAGCGGGCGTGGGCTCGCTCGTACGACTGCGTGTTCTCGCGGGGCCGCTGGAAACCCTGCTTGTCCTCCCTCGGGAGATCGAAGACCTGCTTGTCCTCCCTCGAGCGCTCGAAGCCTTGTTTATCCTCCCTCGTACGCTCCACGTTCTGCTTCTCCTCTCTCGAGCGTTCGAAGCTCTGCTTGTCTTCCCTCGCGCGCTCAAAGTTCGGCTTGTCCTCGCGGGAGTTCCGCTCGAGCGAGTGCCTGTCGTCGCGCGCGTGTTTGTCGTCACGTAAACGCGTTTTGTCGTCGCGACGAGCCTGATCCAGGTTCCTCTGCCCGCCGTCCCGACCACGCTCCAGGCTTTTGTACTCCATTGCGGGTCTCTCGCGACGATCACGCGGAAGAGTCGGCTCGCGCGTCTCTCTCTCGAGGCTCTTGTACTCCGTCGCGGCGGATCTCTCGCGACGCTCGAGGAACTTCGGCGGGCTGTGCTCGCGCGCATACTTCTGCGCGGTCTGCTCAAGCTTCTGCGCTATATGCTCTACCTTGCGGCCCGGCTCCGGTATGGTGATCGTGCTCTCGTCGTCCGAGTCCGACGACGAGCTCGTGGACTTGGCGTATTTATCCGCTTCGAAAGCGCCTCCTCCTCCTCCTCCTCCTCCTCTTCGCTCCTGTTGAGCTTCTTGGTTGTCGGCGTAGAACTTGTTGTTACTACGATACTCAGCGCTGAAGTCCTCCTCGTCTTCGAGATCGTCTTCCTCGGTTTCCGCCTGCGTCCGCTTGTCGACGCGCCGCTGATCGCCGCGACGAGTTGCGGCGGGAATACCCCGCTCGTCCGTCATCTTGGTACGTTGATTCGGACTGGGACGTTCATTTGGCGCTTGCGCAGCCTTCTTGTTCTTCCTCTTCTTCGTCATGTCGCCGTTCTCCAACGCGAAATCGCCGTTCTCCATCTCGAAGTACTTCTTCGAGTCCTCGCCCATCTGGTTGGCCTTGGACTCCGCCCAGAGGTCCATCGCTGTGCGATACAGCTGCCAGGACTTCTCGTCTCGCGGGATTGTCTTCCAGGAGTCATTCTCCCAGTCCTTCGACTGCTTCTCGTCCTTAGGGGAAGGACGGTCTCCTCCGCTGCGCGGCTTCCGGCGCCGTCTGCGTGCGCGGCGCGGTCAATAAAAAAGAGAAAAAAAACGGGGGCGCGGAAGAAAGGGATCAGAAAGGGGGAGACTGTTGGAGATGCGGAGGACCACCACCATGGCGGTTTATTTCCAGCGACCACGATAGCGCATGCGGTATCTACAAGAAGGAGAGAGATTTTCGAAGAAACAGAGATAACTAATTTTCCGAGTGATAGATGAGCGGCCGGAAAAAAGTTCAGCTTGTAAAAAATTTAAATAATTTGTTTACAGTTGATGCAAATGTGTAGGAGGTATTAAAGTAAATTGAGTTGCATCGGGGTAAATTTTAATTTTTCCTCCCCTTGATTGAAAGATGAGCGAACCGTAGCGAAATCGTAGGTGACGTACAATACAACGCAGGAAAATTAATTATTTCCCAGCTAACGCCTAACAGTTGCATAACATTAACATTATAATTTCTCACTCAACCATATAAACGTATAATGTAACACATATTGTACAACGTAACAGTTACAATCATTGTTGAATAAGAACTTACAACGTTGTTACATAACTGCTGGTGTTTACTGGGTTAGCGTTCATGCAACATTGAAACCAATTGAGATTATATACTAAATATACATATAACAACAGTTATAACCAAGTCAAACGTACGTGAGAAACTCATTTATTCAAGTTGCAAAAAGAGAAGAAGTAAAAGAGTCGATAATATATTTTACGACATTTAAATTAAACTTAAGGAATACCGAAAGGTGAGGTCTCTGTCATATTATATGTACAAACTTGTACGGTCAGGAAGATAATCAAGGTAATCGCTAGCCGAGATAATCGCACAAACCGAGTAAGTGTCCAAGCGCATTTTGACTTGGACTGTAAATAACGTCATGTCGCACAATCAGCCATACGCGCGGCAATCAACAAGCAAGCAAAGTAGATTCTATTCAAGACCGGTATTGAAGGATCGTGACAATTCGATCTCTTTCGCTTTATCCGAAATTAATCACAGTTTTTTCCGATGCCGGAAACGTGCGTGAATGTAATGCGCGCGTGTGGCTACAGTATCCACCACCGTCGAATTTTTATTCCTCACAATAGCGTCGCAAACCAATCCAATTGAGTGCCGCGGGTGGAGACGGCGAAAGAGGGGTGAAAATCGCACTAATTACAGGGAGGCAGTAGATAGCGGAACAGCGGGGCTACAATGATACAAAGCCTCAATCACGTTGAATAGGGCAAAGCGGGGGGTGCGCTTATCGGCTAGTTATCAGGGCGTGATGCTCGGGGAGCGAAGGTATCAAAGGGCCCAAAGTACCAAGTAATAAGTGATTCGCCTGGTATCGGACGTCTGCGGATGAATAATGGCAGTCTACGCGTAACTGATGTAAACCAAGGGTCGAGACCGGCTCAATTATGCCGAGGTCAGTACCCGGTGTTACACGGACGTGCTAGGAGGCCACGAGCCAATTACCATTTGCACATTGTCAAGAGTAAAACAAAGAGATCATTTTCGCGTCCGTGTCCCACCGAGATTTCATCTCAGCGAAATTTTATCGTTCCGACCGTGCAAGCCTACGTAAACTGTGCTGGTTAAAATGACTCGGGCAGCGTAGCTGCTCTTTCTTCGCCGGACACGCAGGCTGTTTAAATTTACGATTTCCTTGCCCGCGCAACCCTCCTATTAGCGTGGGTGATATCGCAATCGATTATTGCTCCGACGTTGCTTTCAAACAGGATCAACAGAATTATGTCTCTTCCCACGCGCGCACGTAAGCTCATTTTCCCTATACATAATTTACGTGGCTTGCAGTTTACATGAAGTACACGGGGAAGTCTAACTAATGTAACGCGAAGAGCAGGGATGACTTTGCAGCCCGGGGCGTAAATTTTCGTCTTACCTCAACGCCTCGTCGTCGCTGTAATCGACGTCGGGCTGCACCGGGGGCTCGTTGGAGAAGCCGCTGTCGTTGCTGCTGTGGAGGGACGTCATCGCCGGAGGTGGCACCGGGGGCACGGGCGGCTGCACCCTTCGCCCTCCAGCCAGCACCACGGGCAACGTGCCCGATGGACGGATCTGAAAGGCAGACGAAACGATTCCCTCCGCGTCTCACCCACTCCGCATCCCAATCAATCTTGGGGCTGCGACGTGTACACGTGAGAGCGTTCTACGGTAAAGTTTACGCCAAGTTTACCCGGACTGGCGCTCTGAGGAAACAATATCGGCGGAAGACGTCGGAACAGCCAGAAGGAACCGCCGAAATATTATTGATTTTTCAACATGTATTTCCACATGCGGGACTGGCACCGAAACGTTCGGAAAGATTTTATGCGATAGACGCGGACGTTACGATTCGACGGCAGATTGAGATACGAGCTGGGTAACATAAGCGACAAATAACCGCGAGCGTTTGCCAATACGTCGATTGGCTTAAATGTGTGGAAGTGCGACATGAATGAAACTAGCTTTTCTATAGCAATCAACGCAATTATTGTGAAAATAAAGTTTTGTGAAAGTTTTAAGGACGGTAGGGGGGGGGGGGCATAAAGTTTCGAAAGGTAATTTCCAAAATTTCAAGTAGAAAATTAATTAATTCATTTTGCATCATCAGATCGTAAACGCAACGTCGAGAAAAATGACGGAAGAAAGGATCGAACGCGTAGGGGAGTTCTTCTCCCTGCACCACACCTTAGAAAAACTAATCCAATTAATTTCCTAGAAGCAAAGCATTATTCTGGGTAAATAGCTCTTCGAGAATTTTACCATTTAACGTTTACGGGAAAAAACATACTTTTGAATGTTAACACTCAAAACTTGAATGTCTTTTCCGTAAGGGAGCATTAAAAAAAAATTCTCAAAGAACCATTTACTCGGAATAATTATCTTCCCTGGGAAATAGATGTGGTCAGATTAATTTTTTTTAAGGTGTGGAGTCCCTTCCCGCGTAAATTTTCATATACGTAAGCTGTTAGAATTATTATAAGATCTCCAGCCTTCAAAACCTTTTGTCCTCCCCCACCCCTTAATAGTTTTATAATAATTCTGCTAATTACTACAAAACTATATAGCGTTTTCGTTGGACTGGGTAAACTCCTACGCGTTTACTCGCTGGTTTACTGTCTTACTGATTTCGATTGACGCGCGGTTGGAGTCGCCAAGACGCTGCCGGAGTTGGTCGGCGTGCCGGCGTTGCTGCTGCTGTTGTTATTGTTGTTGGCATTAGTGCTGTTGTTAGCGGAGCTGCTACCGGCGCCGATGGTTCCACTGGATGGTTCGTCGATACTGGCCGGGGTGACCGGCGGTCGTGAGGGTGGCGGCTTACACGGAGGTATGGCTTGCGGCTCCGGAGTCCTACCGTTGCTCGCTCCGTGACTCGGCGATCTTCGCATAATTAAATAGCGCAATGCACGTGAAAATCCGGGATACTAATCCGAGGGATTATCAAAAATCGGTCGACAAGTTTAAATTGACAGTACCACTCAGGTTCACAAGTCGATGATCAAATATCGGTTGTGAGTTTTAGGGCCGTTTGATTTGATGACGACTGGATCCTTCATTGATCTTTGCAAGAAGATCGATAGAGATCCGCGTAATATTTTGTCGATATCTTGTCGACGTATATTTAACATCTATAGATGAATACATGTCAATTTGATATACAGAAGATATCGTTTCAGCGTCGACTAATTATTGATGATTTAGTCGATACACAGGGTGACTCTGAAAGGCCGCCCACTAATTACATAGCGTTGTTTCTTATTAAAAACTGAGTCGAAAAGTCCTGAACCATTTTTCTCTGTAATGCTTAATAGAAACAACTTGTTGAGTTAAGTCGAACGAATTAACGCCGATCTTTAGCCGGGAGCACGTCAATGAACCACGCGCCTAGTAGTGTACGTCGCAAACTACTAAGCACGCGGCTCATTGACGCCCGGCTAAAGATCAGCGCGAATTCGTTCGAGTTTACTTAACAATAATTCCTTTATTAAGCATTATAGAGAAAAATGCTTCAGGACTCTTCGACTCAGTTTTTAATCAGAAACAACGCTATGTAATTCGTGGGCGGTCCTTCAGAGTCACCATGTATAGTAGATATCATATTCAAGTCGAATCGATAAACGGAGATGTTGATTCGACTTCAATATGATATTATTATAATTAAAATATAACTTAGATTGTGGTCACCTATAGAATATTGTCCATATATGATCTCACTAGATTCTTCATCGACTTGTGAACCCGGGCAAACGCAATGCTTTAAACTTATCTGATGTTTTACCGTCCCGAACGATTTAAAAAATTGAATTACAATTTTAGTAGATTTTCCGAAGATAATATTTAACGACGGGATGAGGTGCCGTGCAAGCAAGTTTGAATCTGTTGGTGTAATTTGGGACTATCTGCGAGAATGTTTACCGATTTACTACCCCGAATGCACGCGGGATTTCAACGCGCGGAATGTTTGGAGTTTGAAAGGTTAATAACGAGCGACCATAAGTGCGAAATTTCGGCATTACTCTACCCGAGGACCGGAAGGTTTACTTACCCCAAAGTATCGTCGATTATGATTTCGGTGTACGCCAAGGGAAACCACCCCGTGCTTTGAGTGCGCAGATTTTCGCCGAATTGCCATCCCTTCTGGCGGTCTCCTGGCAAAAAAGGGGTGGAAATATGCAAATCCCCGAAACTCGCTTGCGCTCCGGTCTCATTAACATTTTCGCAATGGTGGCTCTTTTCAATTGTAAACATGAAAAAAATTTAACCGGGAGAAAAGAGCAAATAACAAATTTATCTCGTTGCCGCTAAATATCTCCGGTGCGTGCAAAACACCGTCGGCATGAGCTCGAAATTACAGTTAATTACAATGCTATTAATTAATTATTCTACGCTAAATATTAACAATTAGAAAACTAAATATCAATCGAAAACGGATCATCTCATTTTGGTATCGTCGATGTTACGAGTAATACCAACACGAGTCCCAATCAAGTGGCGTATTCCGCACGAAAAGATATTAAAAAAAAGTAAGATGAAGCAACGTATCTTCATCTCTCCTGGCGCGGCCGCCGACCTCTGCTCATTGCTCGATAGCCACGAGTGCCACAGTTCTAGGACACTGTGTGTATCTACAACGTCACGAGATCAGACTTACCCATCAGCGCGATGAGATCACCCTCCAGAAAGCTCAGCTGATTCTCCCCCGAGCTGAGATAGGCGAAGAGAGCTCTGGCAAGGGGGGCGTCCCCCCAACCCCCGGCGCCGACTCCGGTGCCACCCGCGCTGCTGCGGGACGTCGGGGGCGCCATGGATCGAGGTCGGGGTGGGGTCTCTGGAACCTCTGGAAACCAGAAGCGCTGTAACTGACCGAGCTCGTGAACGGCGTGGAGGCAAAGTGCGGCGCGGATGGGAGAGGGGGGGAGATGAGGATGAGCCTGGGATAATGCGGGGGTAGTTTTGGGGTGAACCAGGGCAATTAGGTCAGCGTACGATAGGGACGGCCGAGGTGAATGTCGAAAGGAGAATGGGCATCGCCCCCGCAGGGACATGGAGGGACATGGAGGGACAGAGGAGGAGGAGGAGGGGATGGAACTCGCGAGAATTGTCCAGAAATATCAGCGGTGTATTATTAATGTACGGCCATTCGTACGTCGTGGTAAATTAATTCCAATTCGCGCGAGTGTACGCCGGTACCAAATGCGAGGCAGCGACGTTGATTTCCGACGTTGAATCGTCCCGGCGGGCGCGGTAAGATTAATTAACGGTTTAAATGCAACGTCGCGATAAACGCGCAACGAGAATATTTATACCCGCCGCGTGTATTTATAATCGTATTTATAATTATCTGTTTTTTTTTTCTTTCACTTCGCTCTTTCGGTCTCGGGAGGGAGCAGAGGGGCTCGCCGTAAAAGCGGCGCGTGTAATGACGAGCGTGATGGATCGGCGTGACACGCGACACCGCGGCGATGAAATGCAGTCTCGGGTCGCGTTGCACAAACGAAAGCATATTCCGTTTTTATTGCGCGCGGGACCCGATTCCGGGACGCGCCGGAGAGCCTCGGGTTTCGACGCGAGTCGTCCGAATCTGATCGCGGCTGAAATTTATACGACCGGCGCGACAGGTCTCGCGAAAAGCGAGTGGAAACGTCAGCGCGAATGGCTCCATTTCGCCGATTTTTCTCGATTGTCCCTGACCAGTTGACAGCCCGTTGCCGCTGTTGTTGCACGGTAGCACGCGATGCACGGTACAATGGACGGGCGATCCGAAGATAAATCATTCCGATTCGAATGAGTCGTGTATTTTACGCTCATACGCATTTTAATTGGAGCGGAGGGAAGTTATTTAACGTCATTTAAAATCCAGGCCTTACGTTTAATAACGTCATTCCGCTAATTACGTTCATTAAACCAACTATCCGAAAGGATATCTGCATTATAATAATATGCAATATATGACAGTTTAATTGTTCCACGTGCAATTACTGAATTATTTGGCCGGCTATATGCCGTTTAGTTTAGTCCAATTCAGCTTAGTTCGGCGCAGTTGCAAATTAGTTTAGTCGAGAGTTCGGTTAATTTTATCCCCCAAGTGCAAGGATGGTTGATCCGGGGAGCGGCGAGTTTTCGGGAAGGGCGCGCGTAGCCCGGCGCGAAAAATCGATATCATTGTCGCAGAAAAAAGAAAGGAAGCGGCAGAACCGACGTACCGGGGCCAAGGGATAACGTCGAGGCGTGCAGGTTGGCCTCCGACCTTGCTCTGGCAAGAGCAGGCGGGAGATGGAACGCCGGGCCGAGATGGCTGCCGGACGACGGTGGGTTTCCGGGTAGCGGGCCCAGCCGTAGCTCCAGGCAGGAGCTGTCCATGCTCCGTGTCTTTCGCAAATGTGAGCTCATCGTCGTCAGCTCGGAGCCGCCGTTCTCCTCGTCTTCTGGCCAGAACGACGTTTGCTGCGAAAACGTAGATTCCCATACAACTGCAATTCCGTGACACGCCTCGGCAATATGCCTTGACGATATTTTTCATTATGTATATATGATATGTACATATACTCATATGTATAGTACGTTACGATCTGTTAAAACCCTAGAGCAACGCTGCAGCTACGACATACAAGTACATAGAGAGTCTCTTGCCGAAGAACAGAAGGTCAAGAAGTTTCTTTACTTTTACCTCCATGATTGTCCTTTTTGAAACAATCGATTATTGCATATTATTGTTCTTACAATTTAAAGTTTCTGGAACATTAATTAAAAAAATTTATCTCAACGTCTTCAAAAGTATTGAATATTTCTTAGAAGAGAAGTGTTTTCCGTGGGACACGTACGTCCCATCTACTTAAAAAAATCATATCTTCCATAAAAAGCAACAAATTGACTTCGTCAAGGTCTCATTTTAAAGAGCAAGGTAAGCATTTAAATACGCAAAAATTGCTGAGGGCAGCCCTTCAGCTACACACCCTGTCAAAAAATGTCCAAAGTCACGAAAAGATAAAGAATAAGCACGTATTTCAGGCAGGATTCTTTTGTTTATCTTCATGTACAAGTTTTGAAATGAAGTCAAAATTATATGCAAAAACCCCGCGAGAAAATCTACCCCTAACAGCGATAATACGCCGAAAAACGTCACTTAAAGTGGGAAAAAAACCACACAAGTTAACAACTGCATTTAAGCATATTTCTTGCAAAGTAACAATTAATAAACAGTAATTCGCGTATGAAAAAAGTAATAAACTACAATTAAACCCTCCGCCTTCTAACAATAAGAATCACAGGGGTTGAAATCGAGAATTGATGACCACCGGATTTCGACTTGTAATGTTTCTGAACTACAGGGGTGTTTCCTCTAATGTAGGGGCTGTTTGTAAAGGTAGTAATGGTCCATAAGTTTTTTACGACACATCTCCTGTTTCAGAGTATTTTTTTCCTGAATTTATATCGGAGTAAAATAACAGCAAATTAGATTACAACTTTTTCACGTTTTAGGGATGGCTTTTACATGCAGGAGTAGTTTAACAGGTAGGAAAATTTTGAAAATTTTAGCTTTACATATTTGATACCTGCTAACTTTCATCCTCCACGAGTCGAGTGTTGTCGAAGCGATTCTACATTTTTTGCACCTTTTGCCCCTGAAACTGTCAGTTCATGAAAACATTTGTGTAACATACAAATTATGTGGCTTGTATATTACACAAATGTTTTCACGAAGCGACCGTTCTAGACGCAAAAAGTGTAAAAGGTGCAGAATCACCGCAGCATCCCGATTTATATAAAGTTCTATGCGGAATCCATGCAAGAAGCGGTAAGAATGTTAATAATCTCTGCAAAAGGTATGTTGGGCAACGCGATTAAACGCCAAAAGTTGCTAGAATGAGTCATCGCGCTCTCGGAATCGCGCGAATCGCGGAGAACACGGAGTCTGAGAGACTTGCGCGATCGGCCGCGCGAATTTACCCTGAGTCTGGAAGCGAACATGTCCTCCACCGACTGGGGCAAGTATTCCCTGGTGGCGGCAACCTCGCGCCATTTATCAACCGAGGGATGAAGCGCGGCCAATGCAACCTCGTGGAAACTCGCATAGTGCTTCGCCAAGGAGCATTGTCGTTCCAGTACGAAACCGTATCGCCGTCTCTCCTGAGTCATGGCCTGTGAAAAGAACGCACAAAGGGTCCCGGGTGTTAATAAACTCGCTCCGTTAATGAATCTCATCGCGTAATCCATCATCCCCGCATCACCCCCAGCGTACTTAACTCTTATTCATCTACCGCGAAAAAAGATTCTCGCATTATATACCGCGTTCGCGTTTTTCAAAATGCGGGGGTGGGGGGAGCTTGATAACTCAACGGTGATTGATAGCGCGACAGATTTGATCACTTACATTCTTCAGACTCTGCTCGCAGAAGGAGTCGAGCTTGGTCTTCTCCTCCTCGAGGATCTGCATGTTCTTGAGCTCCTTGTCCATGGCGAGGCCGCTCTTATTGGCCGCCCTGGACTTCTTCCGCTGCTTCTTCATAGTCGCGGCCGCCTTGCTGTAGGTCTCGGATCTGGTCTTGTGTTGCTGAAGAAACTTCTTCTGTTCGCTCTGAAAGTCCGTTACCGGCGTTGCATTATTCAACGTCGCCGGAAGTCGGGGGTTCGGGGACTACTAATGTTCCTTCCGGGAACCATGATTTTCGGTGGTTTACTTACCTGGACAACTTTCGTGTCCTTCTCCAGGTTGGTCTCCAGAGGCACCAGCAGATCCACGTAGAACGCCTTTAACTGCAACGTAAGGGTCGACAAGAATGTTATTGCGCATACACGATGCCTGTTTCACCTAGCGACACTAATTAATTGTAATAATATTTTCTTTATATCACAATAACTTTCATACAATAAATGTTGTAGAGATTAATATGTTGTTATTATATAATTTCATAATTTGTCGCGCTTTCGTTATCACTCCAACAGTAACATCCATTTGGGAAATGAACGTGGACGTGGTTTGCTCACGTAAATTAATACAGATATAATAAAGTAATCTTTTTAAGTGGGAAATAATTAACGGACACCGTGCTGGGCAATAAACGTAATTAGAGGCGGGTCGAACATCCTTCCGACATTTAAAAGCGGCCTAGGGAGGAAGAGATTAAGGCGATCTTAGCGTCCTCGCGGCTGGTGCTGAGAGAGCGATGTTTCTTTATTTCCTCGCCGTCTCAGGTTCGCTCTACGTGAGCTTTAGGTGGTTTACGAGTCTCTCCCGAGCCAGACCTAATTTATACTCGCAGGAGTGGTCCTTGGTTGGATGCGTTCCGACGGAAAACGCGGCAACGACGGCGACGCGCTCTTTATTCCTTTTTATTAGCATCTCGAGAGGGAAAGAGAAAGCGCGGCAAGCAGGAGTAGTGAAAGCAATGCGTGAAATTTCGCGTAATGGGAAAAGAGTGTAATATGCCGGTACAACAATAGAATAATGGCGTAATACGAGCCGCGGCGGGACATAAAGACTCAAGTAAATGACAAACGATGCTTCGAGCGCAATTAGAAGAAGCGGCGTGGCGCGTGAGCGCGATAGCGTGGCGCAATTTCGCCCGGCGCGGCGGAGCGGGCATAATCGTATAAATAAATGGGAAATCGAATCTCCTTAGACGCGTTCGCCGAACCTCGTCGCCACAGTTCCGACCCGACATTTCGATTCTCGCCAATCTGACCCTAATTCCGGCCAGATCGCCGCGCGTCGAGACGCGAGACCGCTCGGCGTCGAAATCTCGACTCGAAAATTCGACTCACGCCGGGGGAATCAAGCCGGAGCTCTCCTCCGAGGTCGATCATCCCTTAGACCCCCCTCCCCCCTTCGCAATCAAATCACTATTTCCCCCGTTCTCCCATTTTCCATCCGGTCAAACAGCGTCGGGACACGTTCGCGCAGCACGATTTTCCAGCCGCGATAATGATATGCCTCCGTGTTTGCCAGCCACTTCGATCCATCAACGTATTAACCCTTTCGGACCCCCCGCCCGTCCGACGTCGTCCGACGTCGGGCGTTTCTTCGAGGGCTACCCCGCGCCCTTCTCCCGCGACCCTCTCGGCCAGCCCTCCCCCGCCCTCCCGCCGCTCCCCACAGGCTCGCGTTTCACGAGCAAGTTGTTTGTTTTGCAGTTCGAGCACCCTTCGCCTCGCTTTTTGTGCGTCGCTCAAAGGCAGGCGGATTGCAGTCGCTCTCGTTGCTATGGCGGCGGTGCGTGGCAAAAGAGGAGGAGGGGCGGGAGAGGGGAAGGAGGGGAGCCTGTCTTTTTTTATCCGCGTTTTTTATTCCTCCGCCCCCCCCCCCTCCCTCCTACCCCTCGTTAAACACGCGAATCTCTACGCACCGTGAATTTAATCCGCGAGCTTTTAGGGAACGCCGGCGATTTTTATTGGGAAATTCTGCACTCTTTAGATCTGATTGTGAGCGGCCGCCGCCGCGCCGCCATGCTGAGTCCGCGTGGGGACGAGCGAACGAGCGTCTTTTACCGCGCATTCCCCGGCTCGCTCCATCGCGCCTCGCCCCGCCACGTCCATCGAGAATTACAGCGCTTCCGGGAAAGCGTGGGCGAGCGGGCTCTTTCGCGCCGACTTCCGGTCGCGGCGCCGGACAGATCGGAAACCCGAATTTCGGCCAATAGCGGAAGATGTCAAAAAACGATGAAGTCTATACTTGTTTTGTTACAGAGGAGCCATGATTGGGATGTCTGACACATTCTAGGGTTATTTTACGTTACACATGTCAAATACGTATCTATGAAACGTGTCTAAAGCTACTTCGTCTATCTTACCTAATCTATAATTTATTTGAGCGAATAGATTTTTTTATACTTCTAAACTTAGTTTTAATACCATACTGTTCTCTGATTTGGTTCAAATAGTGGGGCACTGTCGATCTGTACGCAAAAGCCGTATAATTTGTGTATTACGCAAATGTTTTTACAAATTGACAGTTCTAGGAGCAAAGGGTGCAAAAGGTGCACAATCAGTCCAGCACCTCCTTAAGAGGATCCTAATAATTGAGATTAGCAATTGCTGACCTCAATCATTTATAAAGTGATAGTTTTAATTTCTCTTCTTTTTTTTTATATAAAGACTGTTCCTGGTTTTGTCCTTATGCGTACTTTAATCGTGTGGAAGAATTTTGCAATTTTATAAAGCCAATTTCAAATTTAGTTAAAACTTCGAATTGAAAATTTCAACTACCAATATCTTTTTTATTAGACTTCTGAAGTGAGTGTTTTAAGTTCTGCTATGCGGTCCGCAACTTATCCTGGTATTATTTTGTGCATAAAAGCTAATAAAAAGAATTACAAGCGCAAAAAGTATATTTGACTGTGTCGGTAAAAAAGGTGGTTGAAGGATCCCCTTAATTGACGATACGTGTGACGTAAATGAAATTTTCAAATCCAGACGATCGTAATTATCGGAGAGGAGGAAGAGGAATTGTTAGAAATGCTGCGAATATCTTCCTTAGCGAATCTCGCGTTAAAAGTTATCGATCGAAGTTATTGCGGAGATACACGTCCGCCAAAAAGCTGCAAAGTAATGCAAGCTACGTGAGTTTCGCTCGGCGCAGCCACCCTGCGCCCCGCTGGACTTGGCACTCGCCTTTCTCTCTCCCCGGAGCGGCACTTCCTCCGTCCGCTTCTTCCGGTCGCGCTCGAGATAATCTTCGTCTGGAGTGCGTTTTTCATCGGCGAATCGTGACGCAGCACGCGTACGCGGTTGTTTGTTTCTTCGGGAATTCCCCCAGAACCGGAGAGCGTTGACCCTTGCACTCGCGGAGTATCCCCAAACGTAAATCAGCTATTCTTCGTCATTTACCATATTTCGATCGATTTGCTGCTAACATTCATAGATTTCTAACGTTCAGAAGAACGAAAACCTTTTGACGAAAAGAATTATAAAAATAATCTGTGTATAAAAGGGAATTCATTCTTCGTTGAATTTTCCAAGGGAACTTTATTTTGATAAAATTTTACGTTCTTATGTTTATACCGCGACCAACTTCTTTAATGTAAAAAATTAAAAGTTTCCGTAACGTCCCTTTGCTTTTAACATTCCACGTGGTAGTCGCGGTCTTCTGTATAAATATATCGTGTGCACAAAAAACAAGTAACAGAATTCCATTATGTTTTGGCGGAAAAAGCTGCGCCGAACTTAACGTTACTTAATTACCGCGGCTGAGAGAGAGTATGTTCTTAACTTACTTGCGGATTAGATTGGATTAGGTCGCTGGAGAGACATTTTCTCAGAGAAGTCGGCTGGAACGAAATTGTAAAATACGGCAGTATGAGCGCACGGAAAAGTGGGAGAGAAAGAGAGAGTTGTAAAGTCGTAATAACCACATGTCGTTATGGTCGCAATGAGATTTCATGTTCAAACGAAACGCCTGCGGGATGTAATGTCGCCCTCGAGCCAAGCGGAGGCGAGCCGCAGGATCAAAGAGGCTCCTGCGGACTTCCGTGTACCGTACAGCCGTTCTATAGGATGTCATGCAATCGACGATGAAGAGAGAAAGAGAGAGAGACAAAGACGTGAAGGGATGTTTTCTCAGGTTCTCAAGAAAATGGCTAGACAAAAAATGGCAATGTCATTTCTAAATAACATTTCATTTTTAAACAATTACACATCTGCAATTAAGTGAGCAGATTAAATGCGACCAGTTATTTATTTCGTCTGAAGTTATCTCCGAAATTGTTAACGTTTCGAACAGCGACCCTCGAGAAGACGGTAAAAAGGATCCTTTTTATTCGTCGAATATATAAATAAGCAAAGAGAAATGTGAATTTCCACTAGATAGGCTTGGCACTAGACGATGGCGAAGAGGACATCTTTACGAATCCTGGCAGACACGACCGTCTGACGTAATCCCCGGAAATGGACGGTGCCAGGGTGGAAGACAGACGGAAAAAATGAGGGAGGCAGACAATACGCCTGCTTTTAGCTACCCCACGAAATGTCTTGGAATATTATTCGATCGTGATAAAAAGTCTTCCCAAAAAGGCTTGAAGAATCCCGACAAACGAGCGTATTATTCAAATTATTGATAGATTGTTAAGATTCAAAATCTTAACTGATTGTGAGTATTATCACAGATCTTGTAGCGCTATAGTAGCAGTTTCTTGCCGGAACGCACTCACTTCTTTCAGTGTATGGAGTATCATATTAAAATAAAAATTAGACACGAATTAATATCGCGTGTGCTTAAAAATCTTTTGCAATAATAATAAATGTCTACGAAAATCATAGAAAAACAGTTCTTAAGAAAAGAAAAATATCGAGACCTTAAAAGTTTCTCTTTTAAAAATTACACTTTTACTGTTGCACTTACGATGTTCATCTCCTGTTCCTGGATCTCCTTGTACACCTCAACGATTCTCATCAGCGCGAAACCTGCAACAAAAAACGGACCTCGATTAGACCCTCCGATCGTCCTGGGCCGGGACACCTCTCGCGAGATCGAAGCGACTGGAACTTTCGTCCTGAATTATTCAGACGCGGTTGGCGTCGCCGATACTTTAATCCAGCGCGGGGCCACAACGGCGGGAGAGAGGGGGAGGGGGTGGAGAACGAGGGTGAAGCGCGGGGGTGAGTGCCGCGACGGCTTAAAGCGGCGCGTTACGATACCCGTGGCCGCCCGCCCTCGAGTGACTTCTCTGCCGAAAGCTCGCGAAAGCTCGCCGCGGGAAAACAAATGCTCGCGCGTCGAGCTCGATCGAGAAAGTTTCCGCGGAGAGAGCGGAAACTTTTCCCATGGAGAACACTTCCCGCCACTATCTCCGCGCTCCTCTCTCTCTCCCTCTCGGATCTCGGGTCTCTGCTCAAAAGGATTTCACGTTGCTTTCGAATGAGCTTGCGGATTTCACGTTGGCGTGAACTTGGACGGGGAGCTTATAAAATAACGAAACAAAAGGAAAATAAATAAATTACCGCATCGAGCGCGGAAAGTTTCGCGGTAGGTACTTGGCGTTTACGTGCCGAAAGGAGAGATTATAAAACTTCGCCTATTCAAGCGACCTCAATTTGCAGCAATTAAAAAGTCGTGCGATACAAACCGCTCGTCGTGCCTCTCGGCAATTAAAATTGCTTTCCCCCTCCCCCCTGGCAAAACATTTAGATACCAAGGGGGTAATCGCTATAGTTAAAATGTTGTCCCACCGATTACATGATTTCATTAGATTTCATACGATTTTATCTGATTACAAATAATTTTATCTAATTGCAAACAATTTTCGTATATGCACGCTTAAAAATAGGCGACGTTGTTAAGAGCTGTTAGATTTCCTCAAAACATTATATCTTTTTGATTTTACTAATAAGTATTTGCTTGTAGAGGTAATTTCAATTAAGATTGTAGTATTCGGTTAGTATTTGTATCTACTGTTTATGGTTCTCGAAATTTGCGCGCAAAGGTGTATCAACTCACTGCCCTAACAGCAATTGCTTCAGTCTTATCATGAAAAAAATAATACGCGCTTATAGACGTAAACTATGACATATCTTTGGATATTCACTAAAAGAAGTAATTTTTGGGGGGAAATGAAAACAAGTTGAGAAAATGTTCAATGTTCATTATTGTCTAACAAGTGAAGAAACTTGACAATAAAAGCAAAACGATTGCATGGAGATTTCGTAAGGATTTAATAATGATTTCGGGAACACTGTCCCATGATTACGTTAAGTAGTTACCCCCTTGTTAAATACGGTTGACCGTTTGACCGGACAGTTTCCCGCGCTACCCCTTTAACCAGTCATTTCGCGAATGCGAAAGTTACGCGGTGGTAAATGAACGGTAAGTGCCGTGCGCGTTTTTCATACGTGCCGCGCGCGAAACGTACGCTGTAAAACACGTCGACGTTAAATAATATATTTCTTTTACATCCTCCCCCGCCCGGTCGTGAATAATAAAAGAGACGAATGTTCCCCGCATGGATTTTCCGCCGCGGAAGGAGCCCGCCGCGAGAAGATATCGGCGACGGGCGCGGCTCCTCGGTCACGTGCGACAAATATCGCCTAACGCACGTGACGGCGGATACCGGCGAGCGTTATCTCGTATATTTCACCCCCGCCATGCGAGGCGATATATCCGCGCGTATCCGCGCGCGATTTTTACTCCCGCGAGTTTTGCATTTTATCGAGCGGCAACTCGATATCTCGAATACACCCTCGGCGGATGTATTAGTTATTCCGCGGTGTTATATTCGCCGTTTTTTTGTTGCTGTTGTTGTTCGGAGTACAGGTGCGAGAACGACCGTATAGCTTTGCCGCGCGGTTCTACGAGCGTACACCGGGACGCGCGCGTTGCAACTCGTCGGATCAGTTGAGAGTGCCATCGTGATCTTTTGCAAGCGAATAGAGAACCAAGATGTAGTGTATTCTTCACTCTAGCCTTTAACCCTTTGAAGCATACATTTTTCTATTGAACCATTTTTGTGAAACTTTGTATACAAGTTTTTGAGGTCGCTGATTACGAATCCGTTGTCAGATTTTGATAATTCGAAATGTTTCATATCAGATCAAATAATTCAACTTCTTTCATATTTATACAATCTTGAAGGGAAGAAAATGCGAAAGTACTTTGGTTTCATTTTATCTGTCTTCAGTATCGAAATATAGAAACTATATAGAAGGACTCTCTTACAAACATTTCAGATTGCGTAAAATTTTCATCATTCTATTCTCGCGAAATACAACAAATAGAATCTGCTAGCATAGAAAAACAGATGAAATGCCAACTGTTGAATATCTGACAAAATTTCGTTAAATCAGAAGATCAACAATTCATATAAAACTTTGGATAAAAATTAGGAATCTAAAAGTCTCGAAGAGTATTTTGACATAAAAATTATAGCACTCTATTGTACGAAAATGAAAAAGAAAGTCGATTTCGTAATTTATTATGGATCGTTAATTACGTAAAACATTAATTCACGCAAAAACAACCACGTTTGACTCTCTTACTAGTAATGTTAATATCGAAAGTCGTTAGTTCTTCGATCATGTATCTAAAAATAAAATCTTCAAAGAAACAATACCTAAAAAAAAAGAGTATTTCTAAGAATTTTCTTTCGGAAAGAAAAACTTGTAAGTAAATTTCAGATTTGACTTAAAAAAATTCCCATTAGAGTTTTCTAAGTCACTGATTATAATTCATTAAACCCAACCGTGTTTAACGGCGTTAAATCTCATGGTCTCCACGGGAAGTTTATCTTTGTCCCAGATCTCCATCGATTCCGCCGATCCTGCCCCTGAATTTCGCTTAAACCCCGATGATCCTGGGGCGCATAAATTCGGATACGGCGATGTGGCGGCGTGTCCGGCGAATTTTAGTATCCACGCGAGGTAAAATACGCTCCCTTATTCTCCCTGTCTCCAGCAAACTGCGGGATCACGTGCAGCTGCAACGACAG
The DNA here is from genome assembly GCF_000949405.1 of Vollenhovia emeryi. Lineage (NCBI taxonomy): Eukaryota > Metazoa > Arthropoda > Insecta > Hymenoptera > Formicidae > Vollenhovia > Vollenhovia emeryi. The sequence goes on along the minus strand of NW_011967159.1, from coordinate 806,978 downwards.
CTATTACCTGGTCCTTAAATGAAAGGCTAAGGATAGCAGACAACGTAGACAAAGGGTGCGCCCGTCGTGTCTCAGCCATACAGTATCGTAATCCTCCGCCCACGGGAGACTCCAGGCGGAGAAGCCCGTTTATATGTGCACCACGACATATACAGGGTAGCCCGGGAAAATCGCCACGCGGGAGCGCCTTCGCTATCCACCGGGATCCGCAGGATACAAATGTCAGATCCACGAGATTCTGTGGATTTTATAGATTCGAGAGACTCATAGATCTCAGATAGCGGGAAGCCTCCCCGGATTATGGCGATTCTCGACGGTATGAATCTTCAAAGACTCGTCGGATTCGATACATGCGTGCATCCCTAAACTCGTGGGTTTTGGACGTCACGGATCCCCGAACGCGTGCACCTAACTGACGAATGAGAGAGAGAGAGAGAGAGAGAGAGAGATTTTCGAAGGACGATTCTTTCAGACGCTACTTTCGTCAATAACGATTCTTCTTGTTATTCAGAACTGTTCCGCAACGTGTCGTTTCTGGCAACGCAGAAGCGGCGTTGTCCGAGAACCCCTCACAAAATATCCCGTGGATGTGATCCACCCATGCGAAGTATCCCCACGAAAGCTGTTCGGAGCTTTTCCGCATGACTTCCCCCATCGACCGCCCCCTCGTCCTCGCGAGCGGATTTTCCGCGGTCGCCATGGATCCGTTGTTCCTGCTTACGGTAAGCGTTAAACCCCTGTGCGACGAGCATTAGCTCTATCCCAACGAAGCCGCACGCTTACCGGGGGTCCTAAAGCCCCGCAAGCGTCGTTATGCCCCGTTACACGTCTCTCCTCCCGCCGCGACACGTGGACGCGCAAGAGAATACAGTAGGGGAGACACCGAGCCACCAATTAGGTGAAATAAAGTAAATAAAGCCCGCTCGAAGTTGTCGCGGGACAAATAACTTGTCCTCTCTCGAAATCGAGCCTGTCGTCTTGTCAGCTTGGGGAGACGGGAACGTATCTTTCAGATTTATGCGATACTTATTCGACGTTCGACGCGCGGCGCACGTCGTTACCGCTGACGGGCATCCAATATCGCGGCAAACTAGGGGAACTCCGTTAAAGCAAGGAACCGGTAATCCAGGAGGATGGCAAGATAATATACATCTCAGATAGGGTAACCCAAGAACATCCCGGGCGAGCCTTGTCGTCGTGTAACGCGATCGCATTAAGCGTACCATTTACAACCGTTCGGCGCGAAACTACCTGCGACGTGTCGGCGGCCCTCTTCGTCGAGGCCCTCCTTCGCCGCCCTTCAATCTCGACGTTAATGCATCCAACCGGCTATGATAGGGCGGCGCGGCGCGCGCTCCTCGTGCGGGGTTTCTCTCTTGTTACACAATGGGAAGCCTCGCGTTACAAGTGTAAACGGGAACCGGCGACGCCTGAAATACTACGAAGCCTCCGCCCAACCCCACACCCTCGGGTGTGAAAGTACACGCGAATGTGCGAAAGCCCTTTAAGGGCGGACGCCCTTAGACGTCGCTCGAACGGCTGGCTCTTGAATATTTGCGCGGCAGAGAAATTTTGCAGAGACATCGCGACGTAAATCGCGCGATGTTGGAGTCCGCTACTATAATGCCTCGTCATATTCCGTCAAGATTAAATTTAATTGTTAGTCACTTCGGTTAATGTGTCTGTTGCTACGACAATGCCACTTGTCCCCCCGCGTTACTTCCATAGAACCGAGAACGATCTCGTGTGTGAGACTTGAAAATGTTGGGAATATTAAGGGAATGCTGGAGTGTGTGTGTGTGTGTGTGTGTGTGATTCTGCACTTTTCGCACCTTTTGCTCCTAGACCTGTCAATTCGTAAAAACATTTGTGTAATATACAAATTATGTGGCTTTTGTCTACAGACCGACAGTGTCTTACTATTCAGTCAAAGAATAGCATGGTATCATTGAAAGTAAGCTTAGGAGCTTAGCAAGAAGTCATCCTGTTCTCTGATAGTGGGGCACTTTCTATCTGTACGCATGAGCGAGCCTTATAATTTGTGTGTTACACAAATGTTTTCACGAATTCTAGATGCGGAAAGTGTAAAAGGTGCAGAATCACTCCAGCATCCCTTTAACGGTGCAAAATAACTCAATTTCCCGTTTAATCCGCAAATTTTTTAAATCCCCGGATCGTTAGTCAGGGCTCATTGCAGTCCCTTAGCCCCTTATTAATCCGTCCACTCTAGCAGAACTTTCTCCCCGTCGGTGGCGTGTTTAGCCGTATTTAAAACGCCAAATCCTCGCGACGGAAGAGGCGGGGTTGGGCAAGGGGTAGTAAGCGGCGTGCAAATCGCCGGGGTTGTATTTCAACCATCGAGTCAAACGGAATGTACGATTTCACGTCGGCAAGGGTTCGCCCGGAGTTGCGGATGCTAATATTGAATCAACGGGAAGTAAACACGGGTTGTTTTCGATTTCGTTCGCTCTCGCTGGGAATCCAGCCGGACGATTTTTCCGGCCGACTCGCAAAAGGCCGATATGCAAATCCGACTTGCCGGAAAATATCACGCTCAAAACTGTCACGAGCCAACGATACAGCCTTGAAATAAACTGACGGAGGATTTCGCTAGGAGAAAGAGCGCTCAAGTGTGTCTGAATAAATAATTTCTTCTTTCTGTTGCGATTATTTCTTTTTGTAATGGTCCATGGTTAAAAATTACTAGTAGAACTTGCGACTATATTTTGCTTCATTTATGGTTAATTTTATCGCGTACTTAGTGTTTTATTTATGTATTGCTATATTTTTACTTCGATTTATTTATTTATTTTGGCTTAGTTGATAAAACATTCGAATCTCGCAATTATTAGCACGTTTGAGCAATAAATATGAGTTTTCCAACTGAATAATTGATGATCGGGATTTGGCCTTGTTTTCTTACATAGTTTATGATTACTCTGTAATGATTGCGAATGTACATTCGATAATTCATCTCAACGACGATTACTCGAGTGCTTTATACAATTAGTCATAAAAAAAGAACAAAGCAATTGCAGTTACTGCGCAAACTTGCGCGGATCATAATTGACAAACAGCGAGTGTCCGGCTTAACACAATTATAATTCCGCGGCTTGATTTCCGTTTCAACGAGACGGTATTATTATTTGCCGTTATTGTGCCGCCGTGAAGTAACTAATTAGTTGAAACGAGGGCGTAGCTGAGATAATGAAATTAATTAACTTTCGATGATAACGCGGCGATTGAATTGCGCCACTTAATCGCCGTCCCACTTCGAGGTTTTACGCCGGCTTGTTTGTTAACAATACTAAACGGCGTTCATTATTAACCGTATGCGCAATCAAATGACGGCGAAGCGGCTGTTTCCGCCTTGCGGTCTGCAACAACGACAAATTTGTGAAATAACAACGCTTATGCGAGTCTCGTATTTAGCACGGGCTGCGTATTCGATTAAAGCGGATTAAATCGCGGCGTAAGCCGAATTTGATTATCGTGTGCCACGTACATTACTGAACGACCGCATAATTCGAGGGAAATTTTGTTAAAAGTTACAGCGACAACGGATTCTTATTATTTCGTGCCCGAATATTTGTGAATATTACGGGACACGTTGGTTGTCGTTATTCGCGATGTTTATCGTACGTTTACGCGCTTTTTCTCCACAAAGTGGCGCGGTTTGATAGTCTAACGTTCCGGCGCGACGATCGGAGCAAAGTTATAGAAACTAGGGGCGCAAAGAAAACGAAGTAAATTTAGTTTTCAAGTTTTCCGCTATGAAAACTCGACGGGCGGCCGCTCACTCGTCCCGCCGCTTTTTAACTTTCGGCATGAAAGATACTCGGCATTAATTAAAGGATGGCTCGTGTTGTTGTAATCAATTACACCGTGCGCTCGCAAGTTACCGATGTTAACGTCCGGCGTACGAGACTCGAAGCCATTTCCTCGCGAGTTACGCTAGAATAGTCGTCCGGGCGTTCGCGTTAATATTCGAGATATCGTAAATTCCCGGATATTTCGAAACGTTGCCCAGTAATACTCGTTTGATTTAGAAAAATTGGATCCAGACGTCGTTTCCGGTGCACTTCCGTCGGAACCAGCTTCCGGAATACTTCGCGATCGTAACGCGCTTATGGCCACGTGCGTCTATATGCAGACGTATATGCAGGCGATAAATTTCCCCGGTTCGGGGGAGCGCTCCATAATTTCTTCGCCCACTTCCCTCTTACATGATACGGAACTACAGTTGCGAAATGGAGGAACGCTGTAAAAAGAGAACAACATTGCGAAATTAATTCTCGCGCGTGTCTCCGCGCACCCCCGCGGGACGACGAATAAAAATACTCGAAGAGATTCGGAAATTCAGAGCAAACGTTTAGATAAGACTAATCAATCGACTCATCAACGTTCGCGATTGATAAAAAGTCGAGGAAGACAGGAACTTGAGGAGGAGGCTGGGGCAGAGGATCCTTTAGCCATCTTTTTTTACCGACACAGTCAAATATAGGACTACAAATGGAAAATTGCAAGTACCAATATCTGTTTTATTAGACTTCTGAACTGAATGTCTTAAGTATGAAAATGTTCTGCACGCGATCCGCAACTTATCCTGGTATTATTTTGTGCACAAAAGCTAATAAAAAGACTTACAAGCGCAAAAAGTATATTTGACTGTGTCGGTAAAAAAGATGGTTGAAGGATCCCCTTAAGAGCGCAGCTCTCATTTTCTTAGTGGCGTCAGCATTTTTTTCCCCTGAAGCTTCGAACCTTCGGTCGATTCAACATAATTTCGTGGTATTATCCGTCTCCGTCATTGAGTCAGAATTACCTAATAATGTTCCTTAATGGGTAATAATCCATGGTAATGTAATACGACCACGTGACGGCGAAATCCCGCGTTAATTAGTTCGAGACGGCCGAGCCAGCTGAAAATTGTTTGTCTTGGCCCTTCTCGTTGGGCTAGGTCGAAATGTTGTCCCAGCCTAACCCCGTCTGGAATCCCTTCCTTCCGCTTCAAGGTGCACCACCCTCCTTTCCTACCTCTCGTTAAACCTCGCGCGGAGACCCTCGGATCAGTTAGTGTTAGGGGGACGCGAGCACTCCTGGCTAAACCGAGGGTGCTCCAATTTGTCTTAATTTTTCGCGCGCACCGCTGACATCCCCAATTATTCCGCAATTATTTTTCTAAAGCGCCCCGTTTCTTCGTGGATACAAACGAGTATACGGAGTGTCTCCCGACAAAATAGGCGTAAAAAGATGAATAATGGAGAGATGAGTGACTCAAAATGCAATCTCAATTGTTGAATAAATAATGGCGCGGTTAAACAATGTTTTTAGAAGAATGACTACTCTATCATCGGTAGATCACAATCAAAATCGAGATCCCGTCATGTCCGCGAAATTTTAACACCGCGAAGAGAAATTGAAATGGAATTATGGATTGATTTATGTTCAAACTACATTGCTCGCACGTTCTTCCCTCCGCAGCATTTTTCTTCTCAAAGGGCAGAAAAGAACCCGTTATCGTTGATCAGACGCGCGTCAAAGGACATGCAAAATATGCTGCAAAATGGCGGCAGCCCCCGAGTCGGCGAAATCGAGCCGTAGGGAAGTTTCGGTATTCGGAAAGAGTAACGACTCGTGTCAAGGGAGTTACTAAAGGGTAGGGAAGGGCGGGGTACAGGGGGGCGAGACATAAGGTGGATTCGGGGGGATACTCGCGAGATAGAGCTGTCAGGAAGAGGGATGAAGTAGGCGCGTGCCGCCCCCTCTCTCGCCCCCTTGTTTCGTTATTCCGAAGTGATACACAGCAGGTGTCGGAGATCAGCGCCACCCCGAGACTGATCGCGCCAATTCGCAAAATAAATATGTATACCTACCCGAGGTCGAAACGAATGGACGCGAGCCGCCTTTAGGACGATCCAGCGATGTATTTTTTCTCAATATAACCTACTCTGGGGGGGAAAAAAGACAGCAGCCCATTTGGGGGCCCACAATTAGAATTATTTGGATTGTTCGTAACTCTAATCTTTTACGAATTTTACCCCGCGTAACTAAAAATCGCAATTGCTATTCTATCTGCATCCAAGATTTTTAAGTAATACTAATCGATTCTCTCAATTAGTTCTGTCGATATTCAGTGACGCAAAGATAATTTAAGAGGCACTAACCGAAATGTTAAATTGCTTAACTACAAAAAAAAGTTAAAAATTTTTTCCAGAGTAGAGTTACGAACAATCCAAATAATTCGATTACAAATTGTGGGCCCCAAAATGGTTTCTGTCTTTTTCCCAGAGTACCGGATAAATTAAATGAGAGAGACAGAGATGTATGCGATTGTGTGAAACAATTCCCACTTTCGTTCAAGGAGGGTTTTTATCTGAAAATACGCAATTTTTCTAGAAGATCATGATTTTTATCGTCCTAAAGTGAACTCATAGATAAACAGCTTCGCGCAGGAGCAGTTTCTTGCGTCCCGCGGGCTCGGAGGGACTTTCCCGGGTCGCCTGGAGAGCGCCTCGAATAAATAAACGCCCGTCGATCTCGTCCTTCTCACCGGCGAGAGATCCCGCGAGGGGAAACCGGGAGGAACTTGCGGGGTGGTATATCGTGGATTACAAGCGAAACCATCTGCCGGCTGATAAAAACGTCCGCGGCGCGGCGGCGGGAAAAGCTTACTTTCCGAAACGAGATAGAAGCGCCGTGGAAGGTGTACGGGGTCGCGAGGAGGGGGGGGGGGGAGGATAGTCGGAAGGGGGCGACGACGGCGGAGGTGGCGGTAAGAAGGTGGGTCGCGCTTCGGAATTTAATCTAAAGTAGAATCGCGCTCCCCCGAGTAAAGCTCGCTTACACTTTATTTTATTTCGCTTTATACGCTTTCCCGCGTGCTTTCAATGGCAGCGCGCGTCCGACGCCGTTACGACTCGCGAATCCTTAAAGCCTCCCCCGTCGGATCCTCCCAGGGGTTACGGATCCTAAACGATCCGACGTTTGTCCGCGAAGGATTACAGTCCAGGGTGGATTTCTCGTGCTGCCAGAGTTCACCATAATCGGGGTTCAATGATACACAGAGACATAGATCTTTAATCCACGAAATTTTACATCCCCGGGACGTTCCGGGAAGAATTTCGATTTCAAATTTTGATTGGAGATACGCGTCACGAGTGTCCTTTAGTTCGATGTGTTTTTTCGCGTTTGTATTATTTTTGAATTTAGAATTTTCAAAATCTTGAATTTTTTTCCGCTCACAAACAGATGCCTTGAATATTCAACGACTTGTCAAACAAGTTATCGAATGTGTGACAAATCGCTCTTTTCCGACGCGATTAGAAATCTTATACGGAGTGAATTTTCGAAAAATTCCGCAAAGAATTCGCCCAGGTGAGGAATTTTCGCGAAAAGGATTCGCATTCGAGGCCAATAAATCTTTTGGCGAGGGAGAAGCTGGTGGGAGGGTCGTGTTATAAGATCGATCGATTGTCAAAGTGCGGAGACGTGTACGTCGTCCCGAATATTCTCGCGTGAATAGTCGTTTCCTCGTGAGCATCTCGAAAGGTTGAAAAAACCCTTGTAAGAGGATTAAGCAGGATGAGTGAGCCGCGAATTTTCTTCCGAAATACAGAAAGGTCTGAGTATTCTCTCCCATGAACCATACAGTATCCTGTGAAAACATCTACACAACATACATTTGTTATAAATATTGAAAGTCATAACATAGCTATTTTCATATGTATATTTTTTAATCTGTTATTATAGCATTTGTTGTCCTCGTTAAATGACAGATAATTCTTTAAAATCTTTTGCGAATATATTTAATTTAATTGATATCGACAAGCAGTTGGTAATTTAATCACTTTCTAGAAGATAGGAGAGCCTGGTCTCCGTCGTGCAAACACCAATCTTCGACACCGCTTTATTAAAGTGAGATCAAATGCTATCGGGAAATTATCGGCAGCGCACACTCGTTTCGCAGAGCAAATTAAAGTAAGTCCGATGAAAACGCGAGCTTCGTACCGTGCCGGAAATGACGCGATCGTTCGCGAATAGGAATCTGTTCGCGACGCGCGTAATTACGTCCCCCAATGTTCGAAATCTAGCATCGAGTTCTGACAATACCCAGTTCGATGGAAACTCAAAGTTCTAAGAGTACCTGCAATACAAGCGATACATCCACATTTGTGTGTAAAAATTCAAGTTTCCATACGAAAAACATTAAGAAAATTCAAAGGTTGAAAGTCTATTTAAGTTTTACAGATTTTCCGAATATCGAAAAATTTGAAACATTTTTTTCAAATAATGTCCAAAATCTCGACTTCTACGAATTCAAAGTGCGAGGCGTTAGAGAATTTCAGAACTTGAAAATTTTCAGTGATTTGAAATTTCAAGGAAAAATCCTCCAGTCATCTTTTTTATTGACACACAGTCAAATGTCGTTTTTACGCTTCTAAATCCTTTTATTGGCTTTTAGGCACAAAATAATAGCAGGATAAGCTGCGGATCGCATAACAGAACATTTCCATACTTAAAACACTCAGTTCAAAAGTCTAATAAAAAAGAAATTGGTAATAAAAATTTTCACTTTTTTATTTATGATTTACTTGAAACTGGCTTTGTAAAATTGCAAAATTCTTTCACACGATTAAAGTACGTATAAAAATGAAGCGGGAGATACTCGACTTTATATAAAAGACAAAGAGAAATTAAAACTATCACCATATGAAACTGTCACCTAACCTCACTACAATTACCTATGAAGTGATACTTTAAATTTCTCTTCGTTATCCACTACTCGAAATCCGAAGAATCTTAACAACCTTCTTAAATACGATATAAAGAATTTTCAATGCAACCCGAAAAGTCCGAAAGGTAAAATTGAAGTATACGCGGCTACTTTTTTAAGACATTATAACGTGCCGAAGATCCGTCCTATTTAAGGTACAGTGGAGGACGAGCTCGCGTTCGTCCAAAATGAATAAAGACGTCGAGCTTTCAGGAGTACGAGCGAAAACAGTCGTAATTGGCCTCTCGGTTCGGATAAATGCGTCTGGGGTGGGACGGGCGGGAGGGTAAAGTGGCGAATCCGAGCGAATCCGGCGAATCGCTAAATTAAATGACATCCTTTTATTACGCGTCTCGCTGCTTCCTCCCCCGCCCGGTTTCTTCATCCTTCCGTTCTTCGCTTTAAGCGAGACCGTAACTCCCGTCGTTAGGTCTTCAGCTCGGCTTGGCGCCGTCATGCAAATACGAGCAATTTAATAACGCTGCCGAGATATCGCGCGCGCCGTTACAAAGTAAACATTTCAGCTGCACCACGCAACATCCAGCGCTATGACGACGGTATTTACGCAGCGCGTCCCGTCATTCTTCGTCTTTCCAATTAGGGAAGTAAGATTTATTTTTGACCATCGTGGACCCGCGTGGCAACTTTTCTACTTGCGGAGGCTTCAAATGCAGAATCTTATTATTATATTATATCGCAATAATTAAATAATTATTTATAAGCATGTGTGCATGTATATGTGTGGCACAAAGAGCTCAAGAAATTCATAGTTTCGTGAGAATACAATATTTTTGAGAATTTATTTGCAAAATCTCAAAGTAATAATTTTAGAACTTTGCTAAATTCTAACTTCCAAGACTAAATGATTCTAGAAATAAAAATATTAACATTTCCACGAGTACTCAAAACTTCGCGTTTCCAAATTTTTTAAGAGTCGTGAGGCTTCTTAATATTTTAAATTTAAAAAAAGTAATTCTCTCCGATTTCCCAAAAATATATATAATTCAATGTATTTAAATCGTAAAGTTCCAAGACTTGAGAATTCACACAGTTATAATAATTATAAAAATGAAGTCCCTCGCAAGGGTGTGAAAATTTTACGTTTTTACATTTTCAAATTCTCACTTCTAAGACTTGAAAATTCCAGAAGGAAAGGTCTCCAAGAGTATTTGCAACTACATGTTTCTCGGATATCGTGTCCCCCGGGAATGTCAGATCCTCAAAGTTCCAAGTCCTCGAAGCTCAGAAGTAGCAAGTTTTCAAAATTCACATTTTCTAAAGGCGGCATTTACATTTTCGTAAGCTGTTATGAACTCCCATGTAAAAGAGCGTACGGTATGGCGTTCGTGCTACCGAATTACGGAACAAAGGGGGCGTCGGTCGCGGCCGGGGGTTGCCAAGCCCGGCTCTCGCGAGTGCCTACTGCATCGCGCAGATATAAAGCGACGGGGGTGGTGTCGCGGGGATCTTCGGATGCATTTCCATTTCAAATGCGCTGATACGAGCCCCCTCGCATCTTCGCCCGGTTCTCCCGGCGAGCTCACGAAACACGATGCAATCTCGCGTAATGAAACGCTTTCCCGCGCCGGATATCTGCACTCGCGTTTACGGAGGGTGCACGGGCACTTCCGATTTCGATTAGAAATCGAAATCGAGTATTCACGGGGCAACAAACGGAAGAGTCGAGCTCTTGTCGCAAAATTGACTGCGCGTGACGAGCATTGAAAAGTGACATTTTTTTGTACGACACTCGTAGATAAAGAAATGTAATTTTCACCTCGAGCGAGCTGTAATCCGTTGACAATCTCTCTTTATATCGAAGAAGAAAACAATTAAATGCATTAATTACCAGATTTTTCGCCAGGAATAACGCTATGTTTTTTACTTACTATTGATGTTAGGTAAGCGAGAAGAATTTCGTGCGTGGGCCTGGCTAGCTCAGTTGGAAGGGCATTCGCCCGGCAAGCGGAAGGTCCCAGGTTCGAATCCTGGTCTAGTCCTAGCCCGTTATTTTTCTCGCCGAAAAATTTTATTAGTGCCTACCTCCCCGAAAATACACCCCTATTTATTACTATTGATTTTGGAACAGTCCGTATTTCGTTAGAACCTATAGTGGCTTAATGAAAAGTGTTGTGTACGAGTGTTGCATAAGATATTACAAATTATTGTAATTAAGCGTAACGAGCATTACTTGTCATCCCCTTCCTCTTTCCACGCAAATAAAGAATGCAAACTGCAGACACTATGACCGTATCGCATTATTGTACAAGTTGCGATAAAGAATTTGCTGCGCTGTTACAAGTTCCGTAGAGATGTATCATCGCGGGACGGCTGTTATATAACTTGTTACAAGTCTCGCGCGAATATATTGTTATTGCATAACTTCTTACAAGTTATTAAGATCGTAACGAATCATTCATCATCTTCCTCTTCCAGCCGCGGAAGTAAAAATATGCGAAGCGAATCACTGCAGCGATACGCAGGGACTAGTGCGGCGCGAAGTGCAATTAACCGACCAATTAATTTACGAGTTACGGGGCCAAACGTAACGATATGTTTGCAATTAATTTAATTTCCCGGATTCACGAGGGCAAATTAGAATGCGTCACGACCTCCGCGAAATGCGCCGGGCAGCGCATTTTCGAAGCTCGTGCAAGACAATATGCGTCCCGGCGCTCGTGACAATTTATATTCCCGATACTCACGGGCGATCCTTTTTAACGGTTTCTTATCGCGCGACGGCGTTAACAAAAGCACTCGTTAAAGTGATTAACGACGATGAGATTGCACGGGGGTGCGGGTGGAGCGGTGGGAAGGAGGTGGACGAGGAGGCCGCGATACAACCGCGAACGCCATTACGGGGGCTTTATTAATTGCCATCGTCGTGTAATTTGCTCGGCTATGCGAGCGAGGGGATGGGCCGTGGAACTTGGTCGATCGCTCTCGCCTACTTAATTGCTGCTTTCATTAGGACCGTCATGTCACGTTCTTTCAACGAGGCTCGTTCGATGCTGCGCCGCGCGAGATTGCCGCCGCGCCCGGTGATTTATGGATACCGAGCGACTATTTCAACCCTTCCGCCGTGGAGCACGTACTTCAAAATTATACGAGGAAAGTTCTTTCTCTCCGGTACAACGTTTCCCGTAATCTCGTTTCGTCCCTTTTCATTTCCTTCTTTTTCTCCGCGTATAAAAATCTTCCCCGCGACCTCCCGTCTCCCCGAAACTTTCTTCCTCACTCTTTGAACTTGCACGAAAATACATTCTTTTTTTCATAACAACTGTAGAGAGACATTTCCTTCCATTTCCATTATACGTCCAGGGTGAATTTTGTTCGCCCAGTCACACACGTAATTTGAGACAGAAGTTGAAAACTTATCCTTTCCTTCGCAACGCGTTCCCTCACCGATGCCTTAATCACTTTTTTTACTACGATTCTTTTATCAATTGACTAGTTTGAAAATTGTCATTTATCTTCTTTTTGCATTTTGCATTTTTTTACTTGTTTTCTTCATTTTCGTAAATTTTCTATTTATTATTGCGTTTCTTTTCAACTATAATGCGGCTTCTTATTATTTTGCTCTGACTCGGATTAATTTTTAATGTCTGTTGTTTTCTATCGCAATTTCATACAACTGTCTCTTTTGATTAACTGTTATTATATATATTTTGCTAATGAAAGCTCAATAAAGTCTGAGACGTTTTAGAAAAAGGTATTTTCGATCTGTTGGAATAAACATTGTCATGATTTCTAACATGTAGTTTCGCTCGGTTATCGTCCCACAACTTATTTATTCAGCAGGATTTGATTATTTTAATAATTTTTTCCTCCGCAAGTAGCGGAAAGTAATTCTCTTTAATCGAGAGGAATTACAATTTGTTAATAGCTCCGGATATATTGAGCCCAAGTTGAAGTGTAGCGGACCGATGGCGAGAAAAATGCAAGCAGGAAACTCGACTGAAGACGCTCGGAGCGCTAACGATTCTAGTTTCGAAGGACGGAATTTCGAAGCGAACTTGGAGCTTTGTAACTTCGTTGGGTGTAACTGTGAGCATGTCTGCGGCAAAGTGGCCACTTCCCACGAAACGACGTTACAGGAGAACTGGACGATTCGGGGGACGACAACGACCGCAACGACGACGAAGAAGAGTCCCTGCGCGTCTCTGCGTGCAATACACGTTTATCGCTCTATAAAAAACCCACATGCCAGCCGAATAGCGCTCGTAGGCGACACGTGGTGGATCCCGAAGAGAAGCATTAGGAATGTAGCGCGACGGAAGGGAAGGAAAGGAACGTAAGCATGGACGGTACTTGTTTAAAGCGACAGCGAAAACGTGCTCGAATTTAAATGTTACGGAAGACTGAAAGGCAGAGAGGATAAGGGACGAAGAGTCTCGGAAATTTAGAAAATGCAAAGAAATACGGTGGAAAACTACGCAGGAAAGCGCGCACGAAAGTTGCGGCAAATTTTAAAACTGTACACTGAGATATAATCGGTTAATGCAATTGCATAATAACAAACGGATATATTCGACGACAAATACGGTCGGATTTGCAATAAAATTTCGTCGGATATATCCGTAATTTAATCGGAAAACGTAATCGGAAAAATTAATTATCGGAAACACCATTTAATTGGTTCATCCGACGGAGATTTTTCTCAGTGTAGCGATTTAGGAAGCACGAGGGTTGAAGGAGCAGCGAGAAAGTCGTGAATCTCCAACAGCCACGACCCCCGTCAGTTCTCTCGTTCTGCGGCTTCACTCGCAGCATCACCTCTTCCTCTCGGTGCGGCGGATGTGTTCCCGACAACAAACAGACCAGCGACGCATGCACCCGACCCAATATTCAAATGCAACAATAATTGCGCGTCGCCGGCGGAGCGAAAGAGCCGGCGGGTCTGCGCGACGCGGCAAGGGCGAGGGGCGCGCATCTTTCCATCCCTTATCACGCGGCGGGCAGAGACCCGGGGGCTCGTGCGTCCCATTATATCGCGCGACCAGACGCAATTAAGCGGGAGATAGCGGTTGTACCGACTCCCGACGGCGGAAGATCCTCTCTCTGAGAGGCGAAACCGGAGGAAATTCTGCGCCAGCTGCAAGGAACGCTCCTGATATCCTTCACGGCTCGCGCGTTTCCCTCCCCAGTTTCCCACCCCCGTCGCTCAGTGCACGCTTCGCGGTGCGTAGACCGCGCTCTGCTCCTGACGCGTGAAGCGCCCGCCGCCCCAATACCGTCCGCTTCCACTGCCTCCTGTCCGTCGCGCTCTGTCTCTATTTACTGCCTGAGCGTCCCGATTCGCTCCCTCGCCTCCTACCCTCCCCGCGTATCGTCCGACCGATATCCACCGTCCGGATACGTCATTCGGAAAATTCGGGAAACAGCGATTCGGTGTGTTTAGCGTGTAAAATTGCACTAAACTGCAAACTGTAAATTGATTTCTGGAGATTACGCGCGCATGAGGCATCGCGCGCCAATTATTAACGCGTTTACGAAAGCGTAATCCTGATAGAGATGGAAATTTTAGAGAAACGCGTCTGAACAATCTCTATGCGACAGCAGCAATGACGTGTTACTTCTATAATGCGACGGAGAAATATTTCACGGATATTGCGTTAAGGGGATACTGGAGTGGTTCTGCACCTATTGCACTTTTTACATCTAAAACTGTCAATTCATGAAAACATTTGTGTAATAGATCAAATAGATCAAAAGTGTCCCACTATTCGGACTAAATCAGAGAACAGCAGGGTATCATTGAAACTAAGTTTAGAAGCCTAAAAAGAAATGTATTCACTTAAACAAGTTGTAGGTTATGTAACCTTATTTGAGTGACTTGATTTCTTGTTAGGCTTCTAAGCTTCATTTCAACGGTACCATGCTGTTCTCTGATTTAATCTGACTTAGTGGGACACTGTCGATCTGCACAAAAAAGTCACATAATTTGTACATTAGACAAATGTTTTCATGAATTGACAGTTTCAGGAGCAAAAAGTGTAAAAAGTACAGAATCACTCCAGCATTCCCTGCACGAAATAACTTTGACGGTTGAGTAAGATTTCGTATTGACAAATGTGTGCAAATGTGACTTGACGTTTCGCGTCTTAAAATTAGTTTAGAAGGTCTCATAATACTCTTTAAACAATTAGCTGGCGAAACTTGGATAATCCGCTTTTGAGGCTGCAGCGAAACAATTGCTGAGATTACTCGTAATATCGCATCCAACTATCCGTCCATGCTCTTTTCTATCTTCTCCCCCTTGTGCTTTGTCTGACCGACACGCGGCATATCTACTGCCAGCTGCGGCTGACTATACACGGAGTCGCGCTACTCGATGGATTACACCACGTTCGGAAAAATAAAACGTGAAAGGTCGAGCCCACGAGAATTTAACTACCATTTAAAACGAACAAATAAAAATCATCTTCGAAAAAAAAGTTACGAGCTATAAAATACACGAATACAATTCGAAAAACTGCAAGAGCAAATCTTTGTTCCTCAAGTATTGCTATCGTATAAATAGCGTAAACTACTCGTACAGTCGCTAGAATTCAATCAATTCAATCTGAAAACCCGACGCCTTCGAATTTATTCCCGCCTTCCTCGTTGCAGCTGATGAAAAGCGAAACTTCCTCGTACGTACTGGCAAGAAGGGAGAACCGACCGGATCTCCACGATCGCCCCACTGTCAGAAAGGCAAGACGGGGCATAGGATAGCGGAGTAAGGAAAATCTAGGGTGACGATATTGGCAATTTCGCTGTCGCATTTTCATTTCGCCCCGCGCTAACATCGTGAGCCACGAATTTTCGCGGCTCCCCCGTCGCGGCTTGAAACGGAAGGGTGGTTTAGGAGACGGAGACGGAAGACGGAGACGGAAAACGGGGACGGAGAGAGGGATAGTGAAAACAGATTTCCCCGTGTGTCGCCCGTGCTTCCTGCGCGAATTTCCATAGGCGTAATCGCGTGAAGATCGAGACTGATGCGGCAACTCCCTCTCGCCGCCTCTCGCGAATGCAGAAATTTCGCGCGAATAAAAGTTCCGAGAGTTGCGCGCAACTCGACATTACGTTATTCAAACGCGTATACACATCAAATTCTCGCGCAAACACTTTTTATTAAAATCTTCACTTCAGGTTTCAAGGGTAAAAGCCCGCTATTCGGGAGACGTTATCACATAAGTGTAACATTAAAGTAGAATTTTTTATGTTTTGAAATTATTTCTTATCTCATCATTGTCAATCTTTCTTAAATGTAACTTAGTTCAAGTTAAGTCCGGCAAAATTTCGATTTGATGAAATTTAATTTTACATTTATTATATTATAACTTCGGCATCAAATCATATCAAAGATTTATATTCCCTAAATACACTAACAATAAGAAGAATATGTAAAGTTACAGGAAATTGTTTATGTTTCACGAAAACTGACAAAATTAAAAGCAAGCTAGTTATTTATTATATAAGGTAATCATTTTATCAACAAGATCTAAATTTACCACCGTATGTAAATGCACTTTGATAAATGGTCGCAACGTTACCCACCATAACAGTTGTAATTTTGCATGAAATCTCACAGTGTAGATGCATCGTGAATTTTTCCTCGAATAACTCGCGAATACGGGATACGTTTTGTTATGAAATGTGCATTGTATTACAGTTCTAGAAACGTAAGAAAATGTTTAACGAGATGTTTGTACAACTCGCTATTTGCGGAGCACTCCTTACTGCCGTTCTCGGAGAGGAGCGAAGACTTCCGGCGCGGAATTAAAGTTGCAGCAAGTACGGCTCTCGACAACCGGCGCGCGAAAAGCGGATGATAAGTGTGAAGCGTAGCCGGATATATCTGCATACGTGGAATTGCAGCCGGAGTTATAAGCTCCCAGTCGCAGTGGCAAATCGATCGAAATATCCGTTTCGTGAATAATCTCTCGCGCACTCTGAATCGCAAAGTAGTCGTGTACTTTTAGTGAAAGAATAAAGGAGGAGAATAATAAATATCGAACAGTCATTGATGCGATCCAAGATCGAGAACATTACGTCGACTCTCTCAGAAAGGATTTCTGGTAACGAGACTAAAAGCATTCTTAACATAATCACAATCTCATGTAGTAAAACAATGAGCAAAGGAACATTAAGATTGAAACAATAATTCCTATTCGTCTTTCTCGAATTAAACAGTGATTCGCGTAAATCAAATATAACATCATGAAAAAGAAAAGTATATTTATTAAAATAAATATTTTGCAAAATATATTTTATCCGGGCAAAATTTAAAATATATTTAAGTGATCGTAGAATATTTTAGGAAACTGTCTCTAATTGCAAAATAGTAACACTGGATGCAAGATACTTTTAAAATATATGTATAAACATAATGGCTAAATAACACGAAAACATGAAATGCAATAAGATAGCACAAAGAGACACGCGGAAATTGAAAAATATGAAGATAAAAACAATAATTCCTATTCTTCCTTTTCGAATTAAATAAGATAAACTTATAATACTATTGAGACGCCCGCCTAGAGAGAAGGGAAGTCCAGGTTCAAACCCTGGCTGAGGTAGTATTTTTCGCAATAAATTTTCTGTATTAAAACTGGCCGGTTAACGTCGACTAAAAAGTTTGATTATTGTTGACTTACTGTGTGTTGAGATAACATATACCTATACAAATTTAAGTTTATATACTATATATTCTTACCTTTAGAATAAATCTTCTCTCGACGTGTCATAACACACGGACCAGTATCATTTTATTCTAGATTCGAGAAGATTAAAATATTCCTTTCTAAATAGAATTATTGCCATACAATAAATATAATTATCGCTCTATCAATGCTATTTCACGACAGGTCCAAGTGCAATAGCATTGAATCCGGAAATCTTTTCTGCGGGTGGCACGATCGAAAAACCATGGCGAGTGTCTGAACCACCTTCCATCCGAAAAAAATATATTTGGGTTGAACGCAAGAGGGTGCTCGCGGAATTTCGCGCGGATTTAACGAACTGCCGAAAATTGCGCGTTATATTTAATCGGTGGGCGTTTAAAAAGAAAATCGCGATGCCGATACGTATATAACTCGGATCTCGATAATTTTATGCAATTATGCGTGCGCTCCCTCCCCCCCCCCCCTCCACCCCTACGCTCGTTCTCTCACAGCGGTGTGCGCGGGCAGAGTTTCGGGGCGGATTTCAGCGGCCGTCTGTCCTCCGCCCTCTTCCCTCTTGTTTCACGGCGATGCGAGCACGCGTTAATTCCCATTCGTTGCGCGTTTACATTATTATTAAAGCGCGTTTACACGGTCGGCCGCGTCGACGCCGCCGCCGTAGAATTTTAATCCGCGATTCTGCGCCGCGACGCCGAAAAACGCGACTATTAATCTTACGGCGACCGCTTTAGCGTATTTCACTTCTCCCTGCCGCTTCATGTTGGTTCATTACGTGAAAATAACGCCAAGCCCATTGCGTTTTAATCTGGATATGTTTTGGATACGACTCGTATCGAATGGTGATCTGCCTCGGCAAGTAATCGAATCTTTGAATCGCGCACGGTGATTCGCGAAGCGGATGTCCCATCATTATAAATTTAATTAGGATTTCTTGATCCCGCCGAGGCAACCGAAGGCGTTTAAAGCTAACTAGACGTTTGCGAGATGTTTATTTTTGCTATAAATGGTGAATCACGTCCGCGAATACTCATGCGAATCGAACGACCGTTACATGAAAATTACATTGATTATGTAAATTAATTATTGAAAGTTATACGGAATTTCACGTTAATTATTAACGGATTTATGTAAATGTGATTTTGCGCACAATGCTTGTTTGAAATGATTATCGATAACTCTATGATATTCATATCTATATTTTTATCTCACGTTACGCGTCACGTTATTTCAAGAGAGAGAGAGAGAGAGAGAGAGAGAGAGAGAGAGAGAGAGAGAGAGAGAGTGTATAATTCTTTATTTAATTTATAATAATAACAGCAAATATCAATTTATAATATAAATCTGTAATAACAAGAGCAAATATTAGCGTACATTTTTCCAATGTTTTACGCTTTCAATTATTGTTGACAGTTCCTGAAATTATCTCCGGCAAAATACGGCAATTAATTTTATACGACGCGAATCATCGAACAAACGACCGAAGATGTTTCGAGGAATAATATAATTAATATAGCACGGACGCAACGCTCGAGCAATTACACAACAAATTGCAGCAGACTGCGCGACCGCGATAAACAACATCTCTACGTCCCGGGATGTTATTTGTAAAATAAAATAGCTAATTCAGAACGCGCTAATTAATTATGCTTGAAACAACGGGGTTTGCAACGTTCTCGCGCGCGCATTTTCATAGTATGCAAAATCGCAAATAACTCGATCGGTGAATTTATTAATTCGATTAATTGAACGTCTCGTTTCCGAGTCGATGATAGAGTCTCTCTCTCTCTCTCTCTCTCTC
>NW_011967159.1:777176-786301 GCF_000949405.1 Vollenhovia emeryi | reverse complement strand
CTCTCTCTCTCTCTCTCTCTCTCTCTCTCTCTCTCTCTCTCTCTCTCTCTCTCTCTCTCTCTCTCTCTCTCTCTCTCTCTCTCTCTCTCTCTCTCTCTCTCTCTCTCTCTCTCTCTCTCCCCCTTTCTCTTTCTTTCTTATGCATTAATACGTTATTACCACAAGCAAATTTCGCCGTAAATTATAATACTACATTGAAAATTATCTTTGCCGGAACAGTCGCTATATAGTTCGCCGGTAATTGTTATCGCAAAAGATAACCGCGACTGGTACATTTCCCGTGCCAGCGAAGATTCGAATCCGATTTAATGTGTACAACGCGCGTTCAAATCAATAAAGGAAATATGTTCCACCACAGTTGTTACTTCCGCGCATTCAATTTTTTATTTATGCAAGTATTTAATATAATAATTATACAGGATGTCATGCGATGACCGAATTAGCCGAGAAATTTAGACAGAGCGAGGCGAACTGAATCGAAAAGTTCTGTATCACTTTGCAATGTTCACATTAGTCGAGTAATAAATAAAAACGTCTAGGCGAATGAGCGCACGAGAAGCGGTAAATCGGGTTTGGCGGGCATACTAAATGTCTGATTTGTTTAGTCTCGTAGCAACGGTGGGCGTCGGATAGGGAGGTGGAGTGACGTACCGAAAAAAAAGTCGTCACGCAACGAACGACGAGCTACAAATGGTGCTTTACCCCCCCCCCCCTCCGCTACGAGACTAAACAAATGAATCGTTTAATGTCTGCCGAGTCTGACCTACAGCTTCTCGTGCGCTCATTCGCCGAGACGTTTTCATTTATTACTCGAAAACTATTGTAAACTTTGAAAAATGATAAAGAACTTTTCGATTCAGTTTGCCTCGCTCTATCTAAACTTTCCGACTAATTCAGTCATCGCATGACACCCTGTACATGCACCTGATAGAAAAGACTACTTTACGCGGCAGGTAATGGTCCAGATCGAAGGATCCGAAAATCAATCCGACGAAATCCTGGTGGAAGGGTTCACTCTGGTTGATCGGATTCTGCTCTTCTCCCCGAACAAATAAAAAGTTTGCTCGGCCGTTGGCACTTGGAAAGCTTCCCTAAGTCTGCACCTTAGTCTGCTTTAAGAGGCTCGCAAGCTCCGCACGCGGGTCGCCGACCTGAACTTAATACGTACACTTATCACGCTGCAATGATCTTGTTAGCAACTTTCGTTCATCGGCGTCTGGAGGCGGAAAGACGGAGGGTGAGCTTTCGAGCTTAGAGATGGTTAAACGCGCTTTATTGGCTTTGGAAGCCTCGGAAAAGCTCACCTCGTTCCAGAGCAATGCAAACTTCAGCTCTCGAGAACGAGAACTGCTTTATTTGTGCCTTGTTTCGATGAAATGAACCGAACGCAAACTCGAACTAAACTCGATCAATCGCTCAGCGGAATAATTTGAAGAATCCACAGTATTTTTAAGAAAAGGATACGTTTTCTTAAGAAAATATTGTGAACCTCTTTGAAAGCGTGAAAGAAATGAATTTTTTATCTACCCACATTTCATCCTTTATTAAGAATTGCGAAATCTCTTCAGTCTCATAATAAAACGCGCAAGGCGCTGACATTGTACATACACATATTATTATTTTATTCACCTTCCACGCTTCCTTTTATTCCATTTTGTTCTCGAGCCAGTCGAATGAATCCAAACGAGCTTTGTCTTGAGCTCGCCGAATGAAATTGGTCAATTTAAAGTTTCTCACTTACCCACATCCTTCGAACCGCCCCATGTTCCCAGCTGAGCTTGACGGGCTAATCGGGACAGAGCGTCGACGTAAACTCGTGACGCCGCCGCAGCTCCTGAAAAGGTAGCTACTGTTAATTATGACCTTAGTTCAGTTTGACACTGATGTAGATTCGTCCATTAATTTATATTAGTATCTGTTAATAAATTCATCAATACAATCAATTTTTACTGATATAAGAACATCATGTTATTATTTTAATATACTTAAAAATTTTTCCACATTCTTTTTATCTTCGGTTACTACTCAAATAAACGAAATCGGTACGATCGCCTAATTCGAAAAGAGTCGTTAACTTTACTATTTTTTTGTTTCTTTCTTGTGTAAAATGGACAAAGATAGTTGATGAAGTAAGTTCTCACATTAAGGCCTGTAATGTTTCGTATTTCTTTGTAATTACAAAAATATCCTAAAAAAGATTGACCAAATTTTGTAACGATGCCGCCTCGACTAATATTTTTAGACAGAAATTTTAAGTATCCTGTACCACGGTGCGGATTTAACGCGGGCAAACTGGCATTTGCATGGCGCAAAGAAGGACGACAAAAAAAACATGTTCACGCGTTTCTTCCCCTGTGTTCGATACGAAAGGCACGGACGAGATTCACTCTCCAAACGAGCGATCGCGTCAATATAATAAAAAGACCGACGGAGCCACTCGCGGTTATCAATGAAAAACGACCCCCCTTCAGGCCGGCACTCGTTAGGGGTTATGGGGCAGAAAAATTGGGACGATCCGGGAAAGAAGTAGCGAGGAAGACGAGTGGTGGCAGAGCGGGGCGGGGGACGAGGAAGGCAAAGAGCGGTATATCGGTGGAAATTGTGTGTTCCATCCCCGCGGGCAAATCCCTCATAAATAGCGGGCTTGTACGCTACCTAACGGACTTAAAAGGCGAAAAAAAGACGGGGAAAGAGGAGAAGGGGGCAAATGACGGAGGAGAGAAAGGAGCTGGTCGAACAAGGAACCGTACGTGCTGTATCTCTGGAGAAACGGACTCGCAGGGGGGTCGTAGGGTCGGTTTATGTGCCGCGCCTTCCCGCTGCGATCATTCCCTTTGTTCCCAACCGTCTCCTCACCTTCTCGAGAAATGGAGCCGTGCTCGAAATACGTTTGTTGTTTCATTAAAGCCCGGCAAGAATTTTAGCGCTTCTCGAAGTGCAAGAGGAGTGTCTGCGAGGGTCTCGAAAGTAATCCAAATATCTACAAGTGTATTATAAAGTCTGATAATTTAGCCACGTTAAGATTTAAGTTTCTCCTGAACATTTTATGAACGCACAGTCTTACTCCAACCATTTTGCACATTGAGAATTTTCACTTAGAATAATAAGTAAATAGAGTTTTGGACAAATCAGAATTCGATGCGACGATTGATAACGTTCCCAATTAAAAAATTCCCAAAACGGAAAATTTCGGCTCCTTTCGCGTGGCTACACGTTAAGTTTTCTCCGGTAGATCGCAAGTACAAGGGACGGCAGGGGATGAGGATACAGAGAGTGAATTTACGCTTCATTCGTAGGTACACGTTAGGTATACACGAGGAAGAAACGAGTGGAGCGTAAATTATGGCACTCTTGAAGCTCGTTCTACCTTCTCTCCCTTGTCGGCTCGCCCCTCTCCCCTCCCCCCCCCCCCCACCAGGACGCCGACCTCAAGTATAGCGCTCGTTTTCGGAGGGCGGCTTTTATTTATTGTTTCGTGCCACCCAACACGCCATTCTTTCGCGCGAGAAGTTTTATTTAAAAATTATATCATACGCGATACTGCCTTTTCACCCGCTCCGCGGTTTTCCAGCTGGGGCCGACTCGTTCGATGTAGTTTCTTTAGCCCAGCGATAATTGGGGATTCAGCTAAATTCTGCGCGTGCACGTTACAGCGAATTCAAGAGTATATTATTTCATTAATATTTGAAATTGAAATTCTCTTGGGTATTGTTTTAAAATTTCTGAGTTACGGGCGATCGAGATGAAAAATTCACGATTTACACTTCGGGAACGAACACGAAAGTGGCATCGTCCTCTTTATTATTCATAATTATATTCGTCACATTTATCACTCGCGTACACGTATTATCATGTTATATTTATCATAATTGTAAAAGAAATATATCAAAACAGAATAATAATAACAGAATGTGTCCGGTTCACGGTCTCGTCAGGCAATAATTTCGCCGCGAGGACTGTGCTTCATATCCGAGTTCTACGATACAGAATTTTGCGACGACATCGAAACTCGCACGTCGACAGCTGTCGCCGCCATTTTTCGCGTATGTTTCGTTGCAGCCTCCAGCGAGACATACATGAACCAAAAAAAGAAGAGCGAAAAAGAAAAATACGATTTCCCTTGTAGCCGTTTCTCCTCTTCTATTTTTTTTTTGTGGCGGAACAAAGTCTGCGAGGAAATTTAACGGCACGGGAGATTTAACTGCAGCTCCCCATGTTGCCAATTTCAATCATGGTTAATCATTTTCATTATCCCATTATCTCTTTGATATTCGGCGAATAAGCTGTTATGTAGATTGAAAAAAAACGTTTTCTGCGAAATTTCACGAAATTTTTTATTATGTTAATTATTAAATGCCTCAGTGGTCGAATTGGTGAGACGTCCGCCTAGAGTGTAGGAAAGTCCAGGTTCAAACCCTGGCTGAGGTATTAATATTTTTCGCAGTGAATTTTCTATATGTCAGATATGGTCAAGAAAACACTGACGTTGTTAATTACTGCTGACGACATTAAAAAATATTCTTATCAGTTAATAATTGAAATTCTTCGTTATGTCTTTCTTAACTTTCTCCCGTTTATACTATTTAAATATACCATTCAATGTGAACATGCGAAAGGTATTTAAATATCAAAATACAGATTAGGTTGTGCAAACCTCCACAGATATCCTAAAAGTTTTTATCATAATTGGTGAAATTGTTCACTAATACTCTAGCATCTCTACTTAAAAATTATCACGTACACACGCCCGCGTGCAATTATACTTTTCGTTTCGCGGAAAATCCAGCGTCGGAATTCCCCGTGCAAATATTCCGAGTTTCAAGCACTCCAAGTAGCGGCGTATTATTAAAACGCCAAGTATCGAACATCGCGGAACACGCGGTATAATCGTAAGCAGAAATATCCGGCGCTTCGCACTCGCCCCTCTCTCTCCCCCGGCATCCCAGTGTCGCTCGGGAATGCGTAAACCGTTTGGAACATAACCGGGTGATGGTGGTGGCGATGGTGGGGTCGATGGTGGAAATGCTGACTCGCCCACCTCCTTGTTTGCGGCTGTTCCGGCAACCCCCGAGCGACTCCGGGGATTGGAAGCAGGCCGAGTTCGTCATCGGCGAACGCACCCCATTGTCCGATAGTCATCCCTCGTCTTCCCCCAGCTGTCGGCAAACTTCGGACTGTCCTGTATCAACCCTTCACCGCAACGTTCCTCATCTAGCCCATCTCGGAGACATCTCGATATCGATATACGACGCGGTTATATCGGGTTATATCGGATTCGAGGGGAGCTCTCGCGCGGACGGGAATTCAAGACGTAGGGCTATACTGTTCATATCTCAAGATATGAACAGTATTGGGTATTCAGAGTCTTGGACACTCGCCGCTTCGGGAGAAATTGTGAAATTCAGAATATTCACAGCTTCCTACATTTCGAAACTTTGTCAGCGGCATTCACAGACGACAAGAATTAGAATTTCGACAATAGGACGCTGCGAACATCGAGAATTGCTTCAAACGTCGAAATACGAATTATATTCAAACTAGACGTGAAAAAGGTAGTGAAGTCAAACGGAAACTTTGGGTAAAAAATTTGATTAATAGAACGTGTTCCTTACTCCCAAAAATGGGGTTTTCACCTCATTAATTACTCAGTATGTGCAGTTTCAAAAATTTATAGCAAAGATCTGAAAAAAATCTCATTTCGACGCTTATTTATTTGTCTTTGAAGCACAATTTTGGAAAGTCAGCAGTAAGTTTACTAAAATTAGGTGTCACATTCTGTGTTGTTCTCGCTTTTCCACAAAATAATAAAAATAACAACAGCCTAGCTTCGGAAAATTTTCTTAACATTTATGAAATTTTGACGATAAAGAACATGAAAAAGAAAGTATGATTAAATCTTTAAAAGTACTGAAAACAGTTTTTTTTACTACAAAATATCGGTTTTTACTTAATTCTTTTACTGCATTTTACAAAAACCGATTCTTTACTCTCTAATCCAAAGAGATAAATTTCTTCTTATTACAAAATTTGCATTTGCTTACTTCAATGCTATAATAAGATTAATATTTTTAGACTCGCGAGAAATTGGGTTGAGTCGCCCGCCTAGAATCTTCCACATTTCTGTTTAATTGTAATTATTTTCCGAAAGTCCAACGAGGCGAGCAGAAGCGACTCCGAAATGCTTAACGCGTAATTAAGGAGCTGCTTTGAAGGACGGCTTCTTAGCTCGGTGCGTCGTTTATCAGCGCTTGCGAGCTTGCGAGCTTGCTTAGAAGGTACAGAGATAATAAATGAACAGCGGGAGTTTCTAAGCGGCTTAATTGCTTATGAGGGTGTTTACCAGGGAGCCCTTAGACCGCCTTCACCGAACGCAACAGGCGCGGGTGAGCACCATCAAGATTTCGCGCGGTATTAATGTAGATTAATGGAAAACTTCCTTGTCGTTTTGGCTGCAACTTTTCCTATTTCTTCGCCGACAGTTCCCACGAGCTATCGGCGATTATTAATGGACCCACGTCCTGACTTTCGCGTCCAGTTATTTTCTTTTTTACTAAACTCCCCACTTAAAATGGAACTTTTTACTCATCATAAACTTTGGGGAAACTTTGATTCCTGTGCCTTTTACTTATTTTATATGCGGGCTAGATGTAATTTTTCAGGCGCGGTAATAAATTCACGAATCTCGTTATCGATGTTTGAACAATCTTAGCTTCTAATAAAAAAACCTGTTCGAATGACAAAAGCGAAATAAAGATCTATCGTTGTTCCTTATTTGAAAATCGATAAGAATTAAAGAGAACACGCTTTCGCTGGATACAATGAATACGTTGCTCAGAAATGCAGAAGACAAAGAAAATCTATTAAACAATGTAAATGACGCGCATACATAGGCAAAATAATGTTAATGATATAAATACATAGCTATTCGCTTCTTCGACCCTTGTTATTCCTATATTCGCTATTCGCACCCTCTTAGAGCGGACGAGAGTCCTTAGCAAGCGGCATAAATGTCCTTTCACCCTCGCCAGCCTCGCGGCGGTGTTCCGAGGGATAGTTTTAATATGGTCTCGTGGTACTTAACGAGGCCGACGTCGACGCCATGGCTGGATGCCGCCACGTCGGAAAATGCAATGGAATGACGAAGGGGAGAGGTCCGCGGCCACCCCCGAATTCCAGCTTCCACTGCCCCTCAGCAGATCCTATCTAGCACGTACTACACGCTCGAACGCATGGCACATAATGTCCAAATCTCCCAAAATGCTCTATTTATCTGAGGTATATCATTAAATTTTATCGTCGGCCACGCTAATCAATTTGGAGAGTCTCTCGTGGGGACACCGCGTTGTACTGTGCGGGTCAACGAGCCTTTCTGTCGCCCTCGGTACAAGATTCCGGCGCAAAGAGACCAAAACTCTTTCTACCTTTCTTTCTACTACCGTGAAAAATTTACATGTAAAGTTACAATTATTAAAATATGTGTATTTATATACGTCAGTAAATTTACATCGTAGATAAAATGATTACTTAATGTAGATATTGAATAATCAAATTGTTTCTAATTTTGTAATTTTTCGGTCAAATCCAAACAATTATTTACACAACAAAAGTAGAAAAACTAAGTCTTGTAAAAGTACAGAAATTAATACATTTCTGTCATTAAAAGTAATTGTTTCACTCACTATGTAATTTTACATACCTTTTTACAGTGTAATATGTTGCATCGATATTGTTCTTACTTTTTAACATAATGTTTACACGTATATTTATTGTAGTGTATTACACACAGAATATCGCAATTATAATTTACATAAAGGAAAAGAAATGTGGAATCCATAGAAGGTGTCGATCAATTAAATTAGTTCGAAGCAACGTGCAGCTCCGGTACTTGTAAAAATCGAGAGCACAAAATAAAAATGTGTTTGCGCAACTATGGGCGCGGCAAAGGGGAGAAATTAATTTTAAAACAAAGACGGGGAAAGAGAGAGAGAAAAAAGGAAGCACAGACTCGAAGCGACGAAGCGGCGATCTGGTGACGCCGCCATTTTGCATTCCGGAAGTGAATACCGCGGCGGGCGATAATCGTGAATTAAGAGGCGCCAGCTAATCGACACACCCACCCACTCAATTTCCACCCCTGGCTTGTAAAACAGCGCCCTCGCCGTGTCGCGAGAAGAAGGAGGGACGGGAGTGAAAGAGAGAAAGGGGGAGAAGGGGCGATTGTCTCCGGTGATTACGGTTTCCCGAGTTGTTTGCATTTAGGAAGCCATCAACGCTTAATCGCATTCCTTCCCGCCTCGGGAAATTGCAGTTTTCGGCGACGAAAACGGAGAAGGGAATTTAAGGAGGGAGGGAGAGGGGGGGCGAGAAGGATGGAGAAGCGGTTACAACACCGCCCTTTTATATCGGCCGGCTCCCCGCGGCGTGTAATAAAAAGTAACGCCGCGACGCGGAATTCCGCCGGCGCGATTGCGCGGAAAACGCGGTGCAAAGTTTGTTAAATATTTTCGCCGAGCGAGTGGATAAATTTTGCAAATGGCGGTGTTGCGCGCCTCTTCCGGCTGGGCTTACAAGAGAATTCGACCCTCTCGCATTCCCAGTTTTTTTTTCAACAAAATTCATGACAATAAATTGCAGCGACAGCGTCGCGTACCGTAATTATAAATAAAAATAATAGCAGAATAATCCAAATGGTGGAAAACACGGGAGTATAAATTTCACGTCGAGTAATTCCTGCCGCGTCTGTCATCAGGATTCAGCAGCCAGCGGAAAATATTCCGCTTTTACCAGAACACCCAGTATATCAAGGGAAACCGGTTAGAGGCTCTCATGAGCGCAACGCTTGGCGCGGAAATAAACCGCGAGGGTGAGAAAAAGACAGGACGGCTCTTCGAGAGGGAATAATGAAATTAGAAGCGTCTGCCACCCCGACCGCAACGAGAGACGGAGAGGGGCGGGGGTAGTGAGTGAGAAGGGCAGAGGAAAGCTGTGAAGGGAGGTTGCCCGGAAGCGTCGTCGGGGCTGAGCAAAAATAATTGAATCGCACAGCGCGGGGGCCGCACTGTCCAGAATAAAGTTTACGTTTCAACCCCCCCCCCTTCCCCCGCTCCTCTCCCATTCCCCTCCCC
>NW_011967159.1:770196-776872 GCF_000949405.1 Vollenhovia emeryi | reverse complement strand
CCCCCTCCGCTGTGTACTTTAACCGTGCCTTTACCTTGCCTCCATCTCCCCCCTTTCCCACCCCCGCTACAAGAGCAACCCCTCGACCGCCATCCTGTTGTCTCATATTTCCATCTTCCTTCTGGAATTTCCAAGGGGTGACCGCCCTTTGCCCCCTTCCGCGCCGGCTCGCCCGTGCGATTCCCATGAGGTTGCAGTGGAATAATAAAGGAACGGAATGACTTTGAGATAGATGAGGGCCACTCCTTTGCACTTTTGCTTGCTCGCTGTTTGTTTTCGCGGTTTCTAATAGCGTCGGCTATTGTCTCTCCGATCGCGCACACTACGAGGCTCAAGTTTTCACAGTTAGGCGAATAAAATTTCTAACAGACTTGCTAAAAAAAGGCTCGACTTCAAATTCATTTCATTTATCAAGTCAGAGAATTACATATGTATGTATCATACATTGGGATGGCAGATAAGTTTGTTCAAGTTTTTAGAGTGGAATAAAATACAATTTTTTGACACAAAATAAATTTTAATCAACGCTTGTATGTGATGTATTAAGTGCTGTAGCAATGTCCCGCACCGATTGGGATGGATTTTCATCGATGACATGGCCTTGACATCACTTGAATCAATCTCGGTCGGGCGACCGGAGCGGGGCGTATTTCATTGACGTCAAAACTTCAGAACGGAATTTGGCAAACCACTTTTGGTATACGCGTTTTGTTAAGACATTATCCACATATATACGGCATCTCGTTTTATGAGCTTCCGCAGTTCGTTTGCCTTTTTTGAAATAATAGAGCAAGATACAACGATAATGCACATTATTTACTTCCATTTTTACAGCTACGCAGCTCACACAATGCCAATGTTAGCCAAACCAAAATTCACAGAAAGGTTATGTGAGACATAACCATGTGTCTGTTTTATTTATTGTTAGTTGAACTGGCTGCACTAAGTTCCGAGTTTATCTGCTTCCCTCCGTATTGGAACGAAAAAGATAAACTCTGAACTAGTGCAGCCAGGTCAGCTAAAAGAAAAGACCCCATTTGAAGGGTTATGTAAAACATAACCTTTCAAATGCGCATTCGAGCTGCGCGATAGCGCAGACAATGAGAAGGAAGAAAGAATGAATAGGAAAAACCTGCACCGAAACAAAAACAGAAGAAACTTATTTATGTGTGTGTGTGTGTGTGTGTGTGTGTGTGTGTGTATAACAACTCAACACATACAAAGATTATGTGAAACATAACCTTTCAAGTGCGCATTCGAGTTGCGCAATAGCGCTGAAAAGGAAGAAAGAATAGATCAGAATGAACCTGAACAACTCAAAACATACACACACACACACACACACACACACACACACACACACACACCGCTTATAAAATTTCATTTAAAAAATAACAGATATAGAAAAACCGTGAGATGAGAAAAACTTAAAAAGTAAAAAGAATGAAGAGGAAAACGTAAAGAATTTCGTTACTCTTAAAAATCACGACGTAATTATATTTTTTCTGTTATTAATTCGTCCACACATTTTTCATAGAAAGTTCTGCTATTCTGTAGTTGTTCGCGAGATATTGGTCCTCGTGTAAATGACTCTACTCTACGGTGCTTTGTCGCCGCACGAGTGGGAGATCCGGGAGAGAGGGCACAAATGAGGAAAGAATTGGGGATGATTTATGGGGTGCATGCAGATGCCGGCGTAACAATATTATTGTAAACTTTGCGATTGCGGCATTGTTGAAGTGCCGGGAGGTGGGTCCATCGAGCAAACGCGCGAATAATGGGGGTGGCTCGCGTTTATTTGCGCCCGTCTCCGTCGGCGGGGGGATCGTATATTTTCGCGAACAGACACCCCGATACACGGAGGGGTGGAGGACGCGACGCGACTGCGAAAATGAGAAAAGAATAAGCAGCAGTCTCGGTCATGTTTCGTTCACGGCGTATCAAGATCTCAAATCGTCATTATCGAGATAATCAAAATATCATTATGATGGACAACCTAGAAAAGTGACATTATTGTCCTGGGATAAATAAACAATGTAAATTGTCACCGACTTATAAAATACCGAAGTAATCGACGAATGAAAATTACAATTAAGGTAAATTAAGGATTTAATATTTTAAATTTTTCTTGTTTCGTAATATTTGCATACTCCTGCGGTTTATAAGATGGAAGGAATCCCACGTGAAGAAAAAAAATGGCGGCCATTCCAGAAGATCGAAGGAAGCGGAGAAGATCGAAAGAACGCGCGATATCGCGGAGGATAATATTTAAGAATTATTCCGCCTCAAACGCCAGCTATTCCGATCCATTAATATCGCTCAGCCGGCAAATTGGATTAAAGGGAATCCATTTAAAGGGATATTAGAGGACCGTATCGCGGAGGGCCGGTTCTCCGTGATTTTCTTTTTCACTTCGAGGACGGGAACTGATTGTGAGAGACAAATCGAGTTCCTCGAACAGATGACATTCATGATTGAATGCTAATGACCCTTTCATTCAACAACTCTGATTGTCGCGATCTTGTTTCTACTGTATTTTTTTGTATTGCATCGTAATTTTATAGCAGAATTAATCTACACCTCTTTCTTTCGCCAGGAAGACTCACAATTGTAACATCTCGACATAAAACCGTGGTCGAACATTGATCGCAATTGGTGCAAATAAATGTGAAATTCGCTATTATTACAAATTGTCTTGCGAGTCTCTTGGCGACAAATAATAAATGTGTATATCTTCAACATCCGAAAGATGTTTCCCTCGCTAAAGTCGACATCTCTTCAAATCGATAGGGGGGAAACGTTTCTCGCCGAGGAGGAAAAAAAGTTTCTCGCATGAGCGCGACGATATACAGCGCCATTAATTTCCGGGAGAAAATAATAACTTTCTACAGCATAGAAATTAATATTGGATCCACCGGTGGATATTAATAACCGCCGCGCCGATAATAACCATCGCGAAAATTAAATCGAATTCCAAACATGCTCGCCCGTGACGGACGGGGGGGAAGGGGGATGCGAGCTGCAATAGGATCGAACTTCCTATTCCGGGGACGACACATCCTAGGTCGGGGTTAATTAGCGGCGCGGCACGCCGCGATTAGCTGGGCGCGATCGATCCGTAGCTGTGTGACGGTTCCATTAGCACACCCGGTATGCAGGTCCGGTCGGACGCGGATACGTAAGGTATTCGCTATTAAGGGGAAATACGAGCGGGATTCCGGGTGATACTGCAGCGGAAACTCCATTTACCGCTTCTTGTGCGTGGATGCGCGCGCGCATTATCGCGATATCATCATCGTCGCGATATCGTGAATTCAGCGGGCGAAAGTCCATCCAATTTAAACGCGAGCCATTTACAGCGAAATTAGCAAAAATTCCAAATCGCTAACTTTACGTATAACTCTTAGGGCTTGTGTGAAACCACCTTTGTTCCGAGGAAATGACATGCATTTTTTTTCAATTCTACTGCCACCGTATAATCAGGTAACTTCGCCCCTGAATTTTTATACCGCCATTCAATGCGCCATTTAATTGTAACAAATCTTAAGAGAATAAATGAAACAGAACCGATATAAATCTGATTAAATACGAATAATCATAAATGCAGTTTTCAGTTTATAATATTATAAATGTTATAAATTGGATCTTAGTAACCTATGATTCTGAGTGAATTTCGTATTTTTCCAAACTTGATAAACTGTGCGCCGACAATATGTCGGTCTTAAAATGCAATCCTTTATTCGTTGGAACAATAAATTCGTATACTTTAAATCGATAAATTTTCATTTTCGATGCCAACACTTCCTATTCAAAATCACTACAAAGAATTTTTGCAGAAAATATCACCCGTCAGCGAAGGATTTGAACCTGGATCTCCCTCAATTCGATACAGGTATCTTTACCAATTGAGGCTACTTATTTATATTCATTCTTCATCAAAACCTATTAAAGTTTTCTCAATAAATCTTGCCCGAAAGAATCAATGGATTAGACAGCATCCTTCTACACGGAGAGAATTTTCTCTTAAAATTAAACCTGAAAATCATGTGATAGTGAGACAACGTGACATTTTGAAGAACTCTACGAGAGTTTTTTGAAATTTTACCATACATTTTACTAGTAAAATATATATTAATTGTAAATATAATTACTAGTGTAATGTATGGTAAAATTTTCAGAAACTCTTATAAAATTTCTTGAAATGCCGTGTTGTCCCACGATTACATAATTTTCAGGAAAAATTTTAAAAGAAAATTCTCTCCGTGTATAGAGATCGCGAGCTACGAGTTAACTGGTATTCGCCATTCAACGTATATCAAGTCTACATAAACGCATTAGCTTCAGAGTTTATTGTTAAACCCTTATTCGATTCGCGAGTTTACGACAATTGTGAGCAATTAAACTGTGCGACTGCTCGCAGATGCGTTTCTAATAGAAAGATGTGTTATTTACCATTCACTTCTCTTAATACATAGCGTAAAGAGGAAAATTTAGAAGTGGCTTCCTAGAGACAAGATTTTATTCCGTCTTTATTGAATAGAAAAAAGATTAGTAGATTCTAGAAGATCCTACAATAAGATCTCAAACTTATCGAGTCTTGCTCATTTGTTCTAAATTCTCACGCTATCTATTACAGGCTTTCACTTCGTTACACGAGTGCGCGATAATGACGCCAATTATTATACATTGTCTGCGTCGGTCCACATGTACCGCGCTTTATCGATAACGCCGACATGAAACGTCGATTTATATTTCTCGTTCCTTCTCCCCCGTCCCTCTCATTCACGTTTAAACATTACAGATCGCGCGTTCGAAGAATCGAAAAGTGGGGTCCCCGTTGATTATGTTACTCGGTCACATTATCAAGCGATAGCGCGGGCCGTCGTGTACCGGCGCTTATCAATTCCGATGAGAGCGTAGCGCGCGCGCGTTTCGCGGCGATAAGGCCGCCCCGTCATTTTTTGCGGGATATTTTTCACGACGCTCTCGGGCGCCCGCGAAGGATTTCCCGCGTCAGTCGTCCGCAGACGAGAGGGTGCCGCGCGCTCTATCTCGCGCGCATAATTCAACCCTCCCGCGTCCACCTCCTCCCGCGTTTATTACGCGTTTTATTTATGCGCATTACGCGGCCGACGCGACGCAAAGCGACGTGACGCCGCCCGCGCGTCGCGCCGAACGTTTTTTATGCAAAACGGAGTCATTTTCGCGCAGCGCGTCCCACGACTCTCTCGATCGCGTAATATTCGCGAAAATAACTTCCGCCGTTCTTTCCTCCCACCTCCGTCCTCTCCTCCTCCCGCGGTGAGATTTTCACCGCAGTGCAAATTGCAGTCCCGGGAAACGTGAGTGGAATATATTAACCGTCGGACTTTTTACGTAACGTCCGGCAAAGTTAAATACACGACGTTAAAGTATGTATGGAGTGTCCCCTAAAATGTCGTCCTTTTAACCGGAATGTCTGACCAGAATTTTGAGAAATCCGAAGTTTATTATCGCGATAAACGTCTCGCGATAATAAACTTCGATAGGGAGCGATAAACAATTTTAGTATCGCAAAAAAATGAAAGTAATCACCGTACTCGTATTAAAAATCTGTTCAGCCTGTTAGCGAATATTTATCATATTGGCAAAATTAAGAAGTAACATTCACTTCTTACTATAATAAAATATATACACGGAGAAAAATATAATCGGTTTTCCAATTAAATTTCATCGGTAATTGCATTTCATCGGATTTTCATCGGGTGTATCTATAATTTAATCGGACAACGTAATCGAAAAAGTTAACCATCGGAAACACTAATATATCCGATGAGAATTTTTCTCAGTGTACTATTGATATAAACATCTATTTCTATCGCTATCGTTGTTACACGAACAATACAGTTTACGCTGGCGAACATTTCGCGCACACATTTGCACACACCCCTTTCTATCCACCCTTCACCCCGGACCCCGCAAACTGTAGAACAAACGACGGGGCTTGACAGTCGCGAGTGCGGCCCGCGTAACTCGATACTCTCGCGATACTTTCGACCCTTGGAGAGAAAATCGATATTAAAGAGCGACCAGCCGGAAGGGGGACGATGATCGGCCGGGGTGGTAAAAGAGGGGGGGGGGGCGAGGTAAAGAGATGGCGCGAAATTGAAATCGCGGAACCTCGCCGGTCCGAGCTACAGAGGTAAAAAGAGACGACAGGGGTGATCCGGAGCGTAACATGGATGAGGAAGGGAACGGGGAGGTGGAGAACGGGTGGACATGTGCCGGCGGGAAAATTGAGCGTTTCACCTGCACAGATTCCATAATTAAAATCAGTCGGTACCCTCGCTCGTCATTGTCCGCCCCACGCCGGACGTTTTAACCCCTTCCCGCGCGCCCCTTACCGCGCAGCCTCCTCCACCCCGGATCACTGTCACCCTCCTGTCCACGTTCGATGCCTCCCGCGCATTTTTGCGCTATTTAACGAGAAAACTTTTCAAATCACATCCGTTGACCCCCCCCCCCCCCCGCGACATTCAACCACTGTCGTGTTTCTCGCCCTCGGCCACCCGCTCGTCCGTCATTACGTGCGAAAAAATCCGCGGTCTGTAAACGCCTGCACTGAGAGAAAAAAATAGTTGCAGTTACCACAATCTCACTATAATTTATAGTCATTTTTGGAGCCAGCCATATTTTT
>NW_011967159.1:746528-770093 GCF_000949405.1 Vollenhovia emeryi | reverse complement strand
TACCTACTATACAAAACTAGTTAATTTAGTTACTATTCACCATCTTAATATTTTACCAGAATAATGGTTAAAAGCTTCATAAATAATAGTAAAATTTTTATGCTGGTTGGCATCACTATGACTATGTGGTTGTTATTACTAATATTATAGTGATAATTACTATAAAAATGATATTCCTGACTATAATTATTTTACTATGCAATTATAGTCGCAAATACTACGCACTTTTCTCTCAGTGTGGGGCAGGCTTGACCGTAAGTGACAAATTGTTGTGAAATACCGCGTATTTTTCATTATCGTTTGACTACATGTAATTATCGGATGGTACCATAAGTCCTGGTGCGATTTTTAACAAAAAGAATCGTCAAATGCCGATAATATACGGTCCCTATATCTAATCTCTAACTAACGTGCGATCTCCTTGTTAGTAGAAATTCGTGGATTTGCGACGAATAAATTGTGAATTAAATCGTTTATCTCAATTGGGCGTCCAGAGCGTGGCTGGTCCGAAAGGTCGAAATCACCGCGGAATTTTGCAAGCCATCTTTTCACAGTTATTTCGGATGATATACCTCTGAACGTACCTGATATACCTCTCGAATGTTTTTTTTTTTACGGCAGCTGGAACACTCGTAGCTTTTCTGAACTCGTAAAGCATGATATGTCGAAAATGTACGCTTTCTCTCTTTACTCATTTCAACAATTTTTCGAACGAAAACACAACCACCACAAATCAATTTCACGTTAAAATTACTGTTAATACTGTCTATACATAAAAAAATACATGTACATATATTGTTAACAATTTAATGTGTGCTTATTGTCGCTATCTAGTGAAAACGTATCAAGACTTACGGTATCATCCAATATATCTCGTCGTTCTCTGATCTACATATTTTTTAAATAAGTACATTCTAAATTCTCGCTAATAT
Source organism: Vollenhovia emeryi (assembly GCF_000949405.1). Classification (NCBI taxonomy): domain Eukaryota; kingdom Metazoa; phylum Arthropoda; class Insecta; order Hymenoptera; family Formicidae; genus Vollenhovia; species Vollenhovia emeryi. Next base: position 769,161 of record NW_011967159.1, on the reverse strand, counting down.
AAACACAAAAGTGACAATTGGGCAAGAAAAGTATGACGCGGTTATCGTTACGTTAGTCGTATAAGCAACCGATTGCATGAGTTACATTCGATTATAATCACGATACGTGGAAATAATGAGTGAACGTTGGGTGAATTCGAATCATCCTCAGCACATTGAAAGGTCAGTTCTCACGATTTGGATCATGTGGTGAGTGTTTTTCGATTCTTGAGTCAAGAGCAGGAAAGACGCGCTGTCGTGAATCTTTTGACCCAGCAATTATTAACTGGTGAAGAAACGAAGAATGTGTAGATCAAAAACATAAAACAATCGAAACATTTCGCGAACAGACGGCTGATGGACGTAGACTAGACCAATCGTCGTTTGTGTTTATAATATTTTATACATTGTAAAATGCGAAGAAATTATCTAACTAAAACTAGTCGCTTTAAGATTCCATCATACGCTCGGAGAAATGAATATCTGTATTCGAAAAACCGTCTCGTGCACCTCTCGATCGAACGAAAACGCGGAAACTCCTGGTATTTAAGTGGTGTCCTTATAGGAGGCAGACGAATGACGGAAAATCGGAGAAAGGATGCAGGACGAAGAAGACGCGGAAAGCGGGAGGGAGGAAGAACGAAGTTTCTTGCAGGATTGAGCCTCTCAAAGTGGCTCGACGAGTCGTTATAAATTGTCGCAGAGTCGGCTCCTGATAGGGTGCCGTGTATATGGCGCGAGGGTATGAGTTGCGGGGTCTGGGTATAAGTTCAACAATCGGCAAGTTCCTTCCGGTGGAACAAATTAATTCCGCTAAGGACAAAGACAACTCGGGATGAATTCGCCGTTTTTAGCCGGCAAACCACATTTTGATAACGTCGCCCGAGTTTGATTGGCTAATTAAGAAAGCGGGGATTTCGCACGGAAATTTATCCGGATTTGAATTATTTGAAAAATATCGTTTCTGATTAAACGAACAGGAATCTTGAAGATATACATTCAATTATCCGAGTAGTTGTAAATGACAAATTGTCCAAGCATTGAAGAAAGATATAAGATCTTTCAGAAAATTACTATTGTAGCAGACATTTTAAAAACAATTGGTATCCCCTCGAAGCGAAAGAGTTGTTGAGAGGCAACGCGATTAACGTGGGATACTTCGAATATCATTTTTCACGTCGGAGAAAAATCGAAAAGTTCAGTAGGAGATTAAAAATCCGCATATCGAGGGAAAGTCGGACGCAATTTACCCCCGCGGAGCTGAGGAGCTCCAGTTTCACCTTAATTCCTGGTCTTTCTTTCGCCCGTCCCTTTGTCACCACTCATCTTTCGCCATTCGGAGAAATCTCCCCTTTGTCTCGTCTTTCGCGAGTCGTCAAAAATTAATTCCTAATCGAGTTAGCTGTTTCCCGGCGCGGAACTCGTTAAAGGAAGTTACACCGTCCTTTGTACAACGTTCAACTCCACGCGAGCTCTCCTCTTCTCGCCTCCCGGATACCCGCGTCCCAGCTTGCAGCCCTAATCGCGTCGAGATAAAAAAAGTTCGCGGACCACCGCCGCCAAGGAAATTATCGCGGTTCTGTTTGTCCGAACTTCTCCATAAAGCGTTCCATAAAGTCGCCGGCAGCGGAGCAGTGCTGCGATCTTATCCTCTTCCGCGAGGAGTTTCGGTATCTGCGGAGACTCGAAAAACATCGATTGTGATAATAGCGTAATTTATATTATTGGCAAGCTTATCGCTCGTAGAATCCAACCCCTCCAGAATACTCTGGAAAAGTGATGTTATATCGCGTGCGTTCATTATGGAGTGGTTGCAAAACGATTATAAATCATAGCCCGCAGTTCATCAAGTTACGCGAGAAAAATCGAAGAAAAATAGACCTGAAAGTACGAGAAGAGAAAAATTAATTATATGCTCGCGAGGTTTTACGGCGCAGGAATGCCAGTCGATTTTTATCCGGCGGAAATGGCGAGGCCCTCCCTCGAAACGGGTGCGTCTCGCTTCCACTCCCGACAGGGTAATACTGTTACATCAAAGACCGGCGCCCTCACCCCCCCCCCCCCCGCGCAAAACTTTTAAGTCACTTTTGATGTAAAGCCGACTGTGCCGCGCTGCGCAAACTACTTTCCGCAGCCAAGTACTATTTTCTCCGGCGCTCCTTAAACAAATTCCCAGCCATCAACGAGAACCGCCGACTCGGTTCTCGGGAAACTCTCGGAAGATTGCGCGCGATATATCATTACTTTGCGATTTCCGATTGTTACGGTCAGTTGCAGTTTTTTTTTTGTTAAAAACAGTCGCCATTACACAAGAATCTTCGAGAGGAGAAGATAATATTAGATACTTGTTATTGAAAAAACAATTTCTAATGTACATTCTTGGATGTTTCACAATTTTCTATGAACCCATTCTATATTTTAAACAACCACACAGATAATTATATATTTCCCCTTAAAATTCTCTCTTTCATCCACTTTTAAATCATATTTTCCAGCAGTAAAAAGCGAATAAAATCTCGATCTTCTTAATTTTCCAATTAGATTCTATAGTTGAAGGATAAAAGAAGTCATTAATTATTATGAAATATATTTCCACTGTCACCATAGTTAGTTGACGATGAACACGATAAAGGTCGCTGGAGACTCTAAAGATGCGAGGATACGCAGATATCTCCATCGTCAAATTATTCCCCTTTCTACCGCTGACAATAAGAACACCGGGGGCGATGTCCCACAGCGAGTAGCGACCCACATGACGGCAGCACGCGAACCGTCCGTTTCAGGGTCAGCGGGTTAATCCCCAAAGGTGATTGATCTCACCCGACCAGGAAAGACCGCGAAGGTGTGAAAGGTAGAAAGCGGAATGCACACACGTATAGGGCCTGCGCGGGACGCGGCTGTTAGAAATACAATGCGGAATACGCCCTGAAACTGGCGGCGAAAAGCATACGAGTATACGTTGAAAGCTCGCAAGTAAATCTCGCGAAATTTTGTTTTAGTCGCTTTTCATGTCAAAGTATGAAAAAATCTGTCATTTTAGTTACATATTCTTTCCTCCAGTTGTACCGAACCACTTGTACGGAAATAGGGAAGAATTTGAAGGATAATTACTCGTCCCTAAAATAATACCGTGCTTTAACCCTTTGAAGCATACATTTTGCTATTGAACCATTTTTGTGAAACTTTGTGTACAAGGGTTTTTCGGGCCGCTAATTACGAATCCGTAAAAAGATGAGAAATTTAAGTTAAAACTGATAACAAATTTTTGTATATTATGACGTGAGGAACAACCGTAAAACTTTGGAGAATAATGTCTGACGTTCCGTGAGGTTTACTTGTTAAAATGTCACTTTAAATTAAAAACGAGATTCTCTCACATCAATGCATCCAGTTATATAATCCTGATTATAAAAATTAAAGAATGGGGATGTGTTTCTTGTTCCCGTGCATATATAACACGAAATGTGAAAATTTAATATTAATTGAAACTGATATTCTACATGTTTAACATCGCCGATACGAAAATATTTGATATTATTAATCGCGCCCCGATTAAGTAACAGCATATGAAATCCTAAACATGTCATTAACCCGTCTGTATTCCCGTATAAAATAAATTAATCAGCGCCGCGGGACGGAAAAGGGAAGAAGACGGGAAAGGCGGGGCAAAAGCTCACAATGCTAACGAGCTGGCAATTCGATCCTGCAACAGGACCCAAGGGGCTAACACGAAGTTCTCCCCCTTCTCCGCCCCCTCGCCGTTCTTCGTGCACTGGCCTTCTTTCCACTCGCGAACCAAACCGCGTCCGTTTCTTTCTTTTCCGGGCGCTACGGCACACTCCATTTAATTCACTCACCGTGAAGAGCCTTCAGATACGCCTTGCCTGCGTTGATCAGCTGCCTTGCGCCAGGATTGAACTTATCCAAGATATTCTGGAAAAAATCGAGAAAATTTCCTTCCTTCAGAAATGGCATTACTAAGGAAATGAAATATACCGAGACTTAAAGTTACATAAAATTAACACGCAAATAAAACGGACTCTTTAGGTGTTCAAACGTGGTTGGCAATTTGTAAATTGACGATCGTAAATTATATCGACCTTTAAACTAACTTTAAAATACATGATTGTAAATCGAACGGCTCCGCTTTGAGTCATTGTCAGTGATAAAATAATAAAATCGAAATGATCTCACATTTTCCAGCGAGATACACGTGAATAACTTTAAAATTTTATGATCTAAAAAAAATCGTAATTTTCCCCGAGGGAATCCAAATAAAACTTTGTTAATGATCATAGTTTATTGTACAATCGAAATCAAATAAACGTGTCCTGAGCAAAAACAAGTTGTTCTTTCAATTATGACTTTCTCATGAAGGAAGCTTTGGTGGAATTTGCTTTATCAGAATTTTAATTCACGCACAAAGTTTCCTCTATATGAGAAAGCCATGTACAAGTTTATATTTCTCTTATTATGCGCATGCGGGTTTTTGGCTTCCTTATAGAGGAAGCTTTGTGTGCAAATTAAAATTCTGAGGAAGCAATTTCCTCTTTAACTCACAAAGCTTCGTCTATGAAGAAACAAAAATTGAAAAGAACAACTTGCCCATGTGAAGTAATGTGCAAATTTTCAATTCTCGAAGAATTTCTACGAAGCTTCGAATCATCGAAGAAAAATCCTAGCTCCGATACACGCTGACATTTTTATGAATGTGGTTTTCGACGTTTTGAAACTGTCCAAACACATTGGCAAAGAAAACTGGAAAAATTTTTTTTCGCGAAAACAGAGCTTTCTCTATGAGGAAACAAAAAGAAGTAAAAAGTCCCTTCCCGTCCAGCTCGGAGAATGTGAGAGTGATTATTGAAGCCGTAGTAAAAGACATCGAGAAGCAGTACAATTTGTAAGTAGAGAACTTGTTACACTTGAGATAATAATGCACTTCAAAGACAGTCTTGATTCCAAATGACAACCGTCTTGTCTGGCTGTGAAACTGTAACTAACTATTGAAGAACCTTCTGTTATAATATTAATCCAATTATTAAAATTAAAACAATCTTACTCTTTTATTTGTCGCAATGTGCGTAAATGATTACCAGCTTAAACAATTATCCAGTAAATGCCAACGAACAGTTACATAACTTCAATATTGTAATTTCCCATTCAACAATATAAATGTATAATAATATAACACGTGTTATACACAACAGTTACATTGTTGAGTAGAAAATTGTGATATTGACGTTATGTAACTATTAATTGACGTCCACTGGGTATGTAGAATTCAATCTAAGATAGGCAGGGATGTTTCATATAAATAAAATGAAGAATAAAATCCGTAACTGATTCTAAAATCCTTCCGTTGCCTCTGACCCTCCCGACTCTTATTTAACGTCATAACGAACACGTATACATGTTTTAACTTTAACAATTGTTACCCTCTATCGCTTCGATAAACAGCCGAATTGTCTCAATACGTTTTCAAAATGTTAATCACGGGAATTAAATTGATTGCGCCAGCTAATAATCATCAATGGAAAACAATGACATTTCAAAGGATAATAACGATATACAGAGGTATGCTTGAGTGACGACGCGGCGATTTTATGCACGGACACTCTGCGCCGGTTCATATTCAAAAACAAGCGCATTGTTATCCGCCTGTTCTTCCACGAAATATTGAAAATGTTATAAGATAAATGGATACACCGGTTATCTCTTGTGTTTCACATTGATTCAACAGGCTGTTATCGCGCGTTTTCTATCCCGATGCTCTCATCAACGGCTCGCAATGCGAGAATAATGAGAGAAATACTCCGACAGAACGCTTTACATTTAACGATATAGGAACACTGCATTGTATTAAGGAATGTATGAATTATTTGCCGATAGATAATAGAGGATAATAGCGTAAATTGATGGCGGGAAATGCAGTTAGAACTGACACGCTTGGCTTCATCAGCCGAAGAGTTATAATAGACTTTGTTCTGAATGCAGAAATTGTTTAGCAGTAGACGACCGATAGCATAAATTGGCTATCAAACTTGAGCCGTTGCTGGTTCACGAAACTTGACTGCCAGGCCATGCAAAATCCAATGATTCGGAGAATTGAGGATTGGCGTACACGGTTGAAAAATGAAGGATTATGAAAATTTTCCGTAATTAAATACGTTCTAATTAAAAACTTCCCGATTTCGGAAGCATGAAAATCCAGACATCCTAGTTAAGGTCCACTTTGAGTTAAGATTAATGCCTCTTTTGCAAAAATGTAAATCTGGAATTTTAATATTGCTAAAGATTTAATAAGATAAAATTAGAACAAAATCAAATGTTGTAAATTAAATGGAAATTAAGCTCGTTTAACTATGGGAAAAAAAAGTTGTAAATATGCTTTATTCTCTAAGGATTGATTCGGATAATTAAATCTTATTTTCTGACATTTATTTTTTACCTTTATGACAAGTTTCTTAAATTATTACAAGCATATTGTATACATATTACTAAATGCAGCTTGCTTTAAGAATAAACACGACAATTATTGACGATAAAATGGAGAATTGTACTAGCATATTCTCGCCTCCAAAGAATAAGTTTATTTCCCATTGACATCAATTCTTTATCGTCACAGCTCGACTTCTTGTAAAAAAATGGATTTTATACATGAACTGTGTGTCCGTTCTTTGTCACAACCTTTTGTTAACATATGTTCATATATTTATATTTATTTTGAATTTATTTACTCATATTTTAATTTACCTACTTTATGTTGGACATTCGCCTTCAAATAATAATTTGTTATTTTAATTTTTGTTTTCTCTTTCACGTATTGTGGTAAAACCTTTTAATTATGTGTGTATTAGTATCTCACTAATATCAATACGAATTTTACAATTACACTGAAAGAAGCTTATTAAAGATGGAACGTTTACTATTGAATTACTCGAGTCTGTAATTATATTACAGAATAAAAAATAAAATGATATTCATAACTTTCTTAGTGCTTCTCCCTCTTTAATTTAAAACTACAGCAGATTAAATATCCCTGAATCTTCAATCTCTCGCGTGTTCTAATCTCTATATTTATTTTTAATTTATTTGCTCGTATTTTAATTTATCTACTTTATGTTGGGCATTCGCCTTCAAATAATAATTTGTTATTTTAATTTTTGTTTTCTCTTTCACGTATTGTGGTGAAACCTTAATTATGTGTGTATTAGTATCTCACTAATATCAATATGAATTTTAAAATTATACTGAAAGAAGCTTATTAAAGATTGAACGTTTACCACTTAATAACTCGAGTCTGTAATTATATTACAGAATAAAAAATAAACTGATATTCATAACTTCTTAGTGCCTCTCCCTCTTTAATTTAAAACTACAGCGGATTAAATATCCCTGAATCTTCAGTCTCTCGCGTGTTCTAATCTCTGGCTTTGCACGCGACGTTCCGATAACGTAAATCCCAAAATCTCGGTTAAGTCAACCTCGAGTTAAGATCAATGTTTTCCCGAAACGCGCGAGAACGCCCAAGGGATCGTCCGTCGATCCCCCCGGGGTGGTTCCCGCCCCGCACCGCCGGCGTCACAGGCGAGTCGGGGCGCGCGACGCGCGTCGTTCCGGAAGCGGGATCTGGTTTGGGGTTTCCTTTCCTTTCGGCAGTCGCGTCGTCGTCGAAGTTAAGGTGGCACTCACGAGGCGTAACTCCGCCTGATGCGGTTACGATGTATCGATCCCGGGGAAGAGCGTGACGGCTAAATTAAACTCGGCTCACCCCCGACCTTCACATTGCCCCCCGGGTCTCGGCGGCGGGGCGTCGCGGGGCCGGGGGAGAGACCGCCGCGTCAGGTGCGTCGGAAGGTAACGACGCCGCGCCGTATCGTCGATTCGATAGCGCGCCAATTATCTCCTGCGTTTTCTACGCTCGAAAATCCGCGCGGGTCGCTGCGCGAGACAACGGTATTCTTCAAACTGGTAGCTCGCGGCTTCATTAACGGTTCGCGAAAACAACTTGCTGAATCACGTGCGAACATCCGTGCTTCAATTCACGTCCGACTGCTCCTCATTTTAATTGCACGCTCCTTTCATTTAAATACTTATGAGCGCAAGCGATAAAAATCGTGACGACCGTTATTTAAAAATTTAATGAAGGTATTTACGCAATTTTAAATAAATGGAAGCGTGAAATTTTATTCTATTAAATTTTCAGCGTCTAGAATCAGTACATCGCCGTAACACAGTTCGGCGGTCAAGCTCCAAAAAGGAGTCTCTCGGTTTCCCGTAACACACGCCGGATGAAGTCGGTCACATTCCTAAACCCGTGTCAAACTCCTTACTGCAAAGGCTGATCCGATTGTCGGCCGCGACTGCTGACTCCCGACTGGCTAAACACAGCGAGGTGCCGATTGACTAGAATTGCTGTGATTGGCCGGGTTGGGTATCGACAGTTAGATCGACTTTAGCAGTTGGTAGTCTCATAGTATAAGTTGGATTCGCACCTTCGCAGAAAAGCAGAAAGCAGAACAGCAGAAATCTAATCAGAACCAATCAGAGCTGCCGCTGGTAGTTGACAGTTTCTACTTTCTGCCAGTAGAGTGCGCTGTTTACTACCAGCGCGAGTTCTGATCGGCTTCTGTTTTTTCGCTTTTCTGCCAAGGTGTGAATCCAGCCTCAGGCCACAACAGACGATTTAAACTCTAAGAAATTGACCAATCACAGTCGAAAATGCGATTGGTCAACTTCTTAGCACTTTGGGCTTAAATCACCTGTTGTAGACTGGGACTTGGGGCCATAGCGCACAGAAAACTTAAGTAATAAAACTTACAACATGAAATAAGCGACCAATCACAGTCGAGAACGTAAGCCATCTTGAAACTTAAAGTAACGCTGAAAATTCCGGTCGGTCGAAATTCTTACTTCTTAAATCTCGCCGCTTAAGTTTTTGTGTGCCACGTCCCTTACGTAACTTCGGACGGACGTCGGGACGTCACGGAGAAAAATCGCCGCGGTGCCGTGAAAGAATGTATACACGGGGTGAACGAACGATAGGGAATCGACCGCTCCTCCCCTCGTACCGCGAGATGAATATCTCGTTGTATGAGCGCGTGGAGCACGTGTATATGGGTACTCGCGGAGATTGGTAAGACCCATTAAGACGCGTGCCGCGACTCAACGATGCGTTACGTAACGCAGATAAGCGCTGGAATCCGCTGTAATTTTCTTCGTTGCTCCTCTCCAAATTCCCACACGTTGCGCGGGCGCACAGGAATTCTCACGTAGTCGATCGTGTTCGTCTTCTTCTCTCGCGCGAAGACCGTTTACCCTTTCCTACACTTTTTGTCACTTCGTCAAGTTGTTTGCGTTATTATTATTATGCTGCCCATGTTATTTGCGCACGTCGTTCGCGCTATTTACATTATTTACGCCGCTCATTCGCCGTTCACATTGGCCGCGTCGCGCGTTCATTTATTTCTCTTCCGATATTTATGGCAATCGCCATTTATTATTTTATCGCGAAAATTCCCGGTCTCCAGCGCGGCTTATGACTCCAAGTGCGCGCCATAAATCGCGACGGCTCGATCTGCTTTTTCGAGATTTACGGCAAAGTAAAAAGCGTCGTCGCCGGGGTCGACGGGGACCGAGGGTCCGCGGCCGTGATCGATAAGGCCGCGGTAAATTTAGTCGGCCGATTCCGTTACAGTCCGCATAACTGGGCACACAGCGAGCGAAATGGATGCGGAGCCCCTCTAACATCTCTTATTGGCAGACGGCCACTTGGAGGCGAGCAGGAAAGAGAAAGAGAGGACGCAGGGAAGCCGGAGATGAAGTCCAAGCCGATGAATGTCGACTAACGGGACGGCGTTGCATGAATTTCGCGTGTGTGTGGCCGCGCGCGAACATCCGCGTGCGGATTCCCGGTCTTGCTCGAGACGGCCACTCCTACCTCAACACTCGACAAAAGTCCATTTTCCAAGGTGCGCAAGATGCACCGTGACCAGCAGCGCGATTACCGGCCTCAAAGGGTCCGAATCACTTGCAACAACACATTTTTCTCGGACGACTCTGATATTCGCGAGATGTCCTTCTCGCAATCGGGGTCTGCGGGGGTGTGGCCACTCCGCATCCATACGACAGTCTACCGAATCGTTGAGTGAGTTACCACACATCGCTCTGGGGTCACGCTGCTTCCTATATTATTCAGTACTTTATTCAGTAACATGAGGCGAGTGAATAAAGTTTCGAGCGTGGGCCTGGATAGCTCAGTAGGGAAAGCATTTGCCCTATATACACGCCCACAGGAAACATTTCCGGATCCAATGCTGTTACACTTCAATGTATCATAAAATAGGATCGACATAGCGTCAATCATATTTATTATAGAGAAAGGAATATTTCAATTTTAAATGAAAAATTCTACGGCCCAGTTTCACAGTGGCCAGTTAGCTTAACTAGTTGTTAAGTTGCTAAGTTTGTAAGCTATTTACAAGGTTATAGCTTAAGTTTCAAAGCCGTTTACGGTCTCAACAGTCATTGATCATTTCCCTTAAGTCTTACGTTTGAAAAACTGCTTAAGTTTTTCGTGCGTTCGGGCCTTTTTTCTTGCCAAAAAATTGATAAGTGGCGCGTCGTAGTGTCTACCTCCCCGAAGATACGTTCCAGTGGCAGGTTGAAGATCTCCCGAAGCAGCGCCCGCCTGCGAGATCGAAGGCGCGAAAGAAACTTTAATGATTACCGAGCAGAGATTCGACGATAGCAAGATGCGGTTTGTTACGAACAATTTATCCGCAATTGCGCGATTAGATCGCTCTGACCGCGGCTGATCAATCGTCCAAGAATTATCAATTATCGCGGTTTAATAACCATTGATTTCCACCGCGATCCAAAGAAATAAGAGAGAGAGAGAGAGAGAGAGAGAGAGAGAGAGAGTGGGCAGAGGAGAATAGAGAGAAAGAGACAGAGAGGTGGGTCCACCGGACGACCCGGTGACCTCCTGAGCGTGGATTTACCGGTGGCTGGGTCTTGCTTGGAAAGATCCTCTCGAAGGAGCGAATCCTGCGGTCGTAATTCATCGCGGTTACCGTTAAACGGGAAAAGAGCCTAACTGCCGCGGCAAAAGAGAGAAAGAGAGAGAGAGAGAATGACGTTGCCGCAGAGTGAACGTATAAAAATGCAGACCGCTTCTGACCGGGAGAGTGAAAATGGCCGCAGCGCCTCTCAACCACAGCGATTCGTTTGCGGCATAATAGCGGGGACTCTCCTGTCCCCCGGTGTCATCACGCATGACCGCAGAGTTGTAAGCCAAGACACCGGTGGCCTCCGCGACGTCCAACACACACACACACACACACATACACACATTCACACATACACATTTCGTAAAACGTTACGATAATGGAATCCGCGCGTCCGTTTGTACGAAAGTCATCTCGGAAATTGCCCGGCTGGACCTTTAGCCTTCTGGACAAGCAAAACTGATAATTGTGGGACACCCTACTTGGCAGATACTTTACTAAATTAGTACGAAGAGGCGTGTTTCGACGATTCGGATTGTGGTCTTTTCAAGTATTGCACAATAATGTTTGCGGATATTTTGTGAGTTGTAAGAAAAATAAATTAATGTCCGCAGTGTGAAGAGTGTAAAAGATTTAAACAATTTCGTCAGACACGAAGTATTGTCCAGTGCATTGGCAGTTGGTGATAGGTAGTAGAAGGCACGTACGTCTACGTAGCGCAAAGGTTGACGACAGGACTTTTAGGCAAATCTAAAAGAAATAGTTACCCGCGAGGTAAAATAAAACTCGACCAAGCGCGCGTTGTGACTCCGCCGTTTTTAATGGCGATCCGCTAAATAGAACGGAAACAATGTTTTGCTTTGATATAAACCGCCCTTTTTTACAATTATCGCGCGCGAGATTGTACTAATGTTCCAGAACTTGTGCCACACCCCGCGTGCAGACAGGTATCATTTATAATTCGTATAATCATATGTGCAGAAAAAAGGAGGCGCAAGGGGACGAAAATCAGGTTACGAGGCCTAGATCAATATAATCAGTTGATTAAGTAGTTTACGTAAGAAGAAAAATTATATATCGAACAGTTTCTAATAAAAGAATACCAAAAGACGGTGAGAGGGGGACAGAGAGACAGAGACAGAGAGAGAGGGGGGGGGAGGTGGCGTGTATTCACCTGGAACGACCTGTAGGAGGTGGAAGCGATAACAGGCGATATACCGTTAGCACCAAGGAAAACCGACGTGTCAAACCGGTCGAATTTTTGGTGCGCGCGATTGCACGTAAGCGCGCGGCGGCCTGTGCCGTTTCGCAATCTTATGCAAAGGTAATCTCGCGTGTGCGTGCACACAACCGAGGTGCAACGAAGGTCAATGCGCCCGTTTCGAATCGGCTTAACCGCGAATTATTTTTCTTTTCTCGACAGGGGGGAAAGAAACGCGCAGGGCGTCTCGTGTCACGCGGCGTATTCTCTTATCTCGCCTGAAGCTAGTTTTCTACTCGAAATGCATACGGCTCTAAAGCCTTGCGTCCACAATGCTGGAAATTGGACCGAGATGTCGATCCGAGAAATTATGTAGAAATTTTGTTATATTTAATTGCAACAATTCATAATCTGATACTTGTAATTGTTACAAAATAATATATTGAAACAATTGAAACAAACGTTCGACTCGAAGGAAGCGTAAGATGTTTCTAGTAAAGCTCCTCATAAAGATATGACTCAAGCGCGACGTAATACGATGTGCGCTAATGAGCTGAAAGATCTGGGTTCAAATCCGCGTGAAACCTGTCGGTTTTTATTCGGTTGTCTCCTCGATCATCTCTCAATGGCGACAGGGCCTATCGAGGACCCTATCGAGAGCATCTTGCCTGGAACACCTCTACAATCTCCCTGCTAGTAAAGGAGTAAAAAGTACGCAGCTCTTCGCAACACCAGGGGAAGTTATAGAGGAGCTTTTAGATCTAGGTGACGTTGGGGACTGTATGCCTCTACTACTACGTAAAAGATTCAAACGTACTTGATCCGCCTCGAGTCCATTTGGACGTAATACTCTTGTTTCTTGAGATACAAAGGACTCAAACCCACTTCGTCCAGATTCGAGTCTGCTTGAAAGTACCGTTACTACTTTTATTTCTCCAAGTAATCGTAGAGAGTTCGGAGCTACGCCAATAGGTTATACGAATCTACTCGCGAGACACTTAATTCCATCGCTAGCTCTATTGTAAAAATGTCTGGGGAATTCTCTTCCGCCATTAAGAATGTCCGGACGATGTTTCGCCGATAATAAGTTTTGCAAAGAAGTTTTAATACAACGAACAATTACAGTTGGCATATTTCCGCCTCCCTTTCCCATCTTCCCGATGCGCGTTGCTTTTCGCAAAGGTTATAGCTGAATTTCATTAAAATCTTTAGTCGCGCGGGCATCAATCAACCGAAATGAAATTTTCCCCAGGGGGTGGGGATTGAATTCCTGCTCAAGGAAAACAGATGTAATCCTTACGTATTCACGTCCGCCACGGGCCCTTAAATACTCATTAAGAACGTCATCCGCAAGCAGCGCCTTTATAATTGCACATACGTTACCGACAGACGACGCCATTTAATCGTTTCGTTGCGGGACGAAACGTAAGCTCTCCTTGCCACTCCCTGCATCTCCATCTCCCTGACGGGCCCTGACAAATTAGAGACACTCGCGTGCTTTAATGAGTTTTGGTCCTAATTAAGCCCGGGGACTCCAGCGAGCGTCAATACGTAAAGTTAACTGAACGGCGTTGCACGAATAATCCGGGTGTGCGCGATAACGCGTAATTATCATTAATTGGCTCTTCCGCGAGTAATCGCTGCCGCCGTAACTAACGGGACGAATGCCCAAGGAATTTTTCGCCGACTTCCCGATTCCGCGAGGAGCACGGATTGAGGTAGCGGCACCAAATCTCGCCTACCCTAATTATTTTTCATCCCTGTGGCCACAGAAATGGCCGAGAAAAGTTCCGATAGAGCTCAAAATGACGGACAGACATCACTTTATTTGTCACCAACTGGAAAATGTTGCGAGCGTTCGCTAACTTAGTTTTTTCGCAAATTTTGTAACGAAATTGAAAGTGCCATTTTTTGAAATGCCTTCCTAATATGGCCTATTTGTGAGCTTAATATTAAATCAATTGTCAATAATAATTGTTAACATTGTGTTTCGACGTTTACTTGTAATACCATCATTGTGTCTATGAGAACTATAATACATTGTTAGGTCAACCATAGCTTACGTAGCTGGAAGAATTAATAAAAATGTGGTTGGCTCCTAAAATGACTACAAATTATAGTGAGATTGTGGCAACTGCAGCCATTTTTTCTGTCAGTGTACACCCTGTACATTTGCAGAAGGAAGAAAGCTTTCGCAGTAACAGGAGCCGCCTCCCGTTGACGCACAGTCACCAGAAGAAATACTTTCGACATTGTTAACTTTTTAAGAATGGAGGCTCCTTAAGAGTCTCACGGGGTACCGTAGTCGCGGGAACTTTGATTTCGGAACTTTGAATTTTCACGCGCGTTTACGCGAGCAAAGGCCGACGCATCGAGGATCCATTCGGGAAAGCGGAAAACTCCGGGCGGGCCACTTGGAGCGGATCGAGCGGAAAGTTCTCCCCGGTGAAGTTGCCCCCCTCCCCCTCCCCCACGCTCCCGACAATGGACGGAAGAAACAGAGAAAAGAAATAGGAAGTCCTCCTCCAAAAAAAAGTCCGCGGAGATTTACGCGAGCAGCGGGAAAGCTCGCAGGAAAGCCTCGCTCGAAGATCGGGAAATTGAGTTTCCCGGGGAGATCTCGCTCCCCGTCGTCCCCCCCCCCCCTCCTCCTCTTCCTCCTCCTCCCCCTCTTTCGAAACTCTAGCGCTCATTTATTTATCTCCTGCAAGGGATGCGCGAGCACGTATGTACGCGATCGAAATGAAATTTTTAATAAATAAATAGCGCGCGCCCAGAAATTCACGGAGATAAATGCGCGCATCGGTAGCGACGTGCCCGGTTTCCCGATGAGATAGTCTGAAAATTGCATCATCCAACGCCCGGAGCATCCCCAACGAGTCGAGATTATAGTACCGAATTTAACGACCTGGGAACGACTACCGTACAAACTTTGCAAGTATCAAAAAGTTTGCGCATTCGCCAAGTTTCGAGCGTTCAAGCTCGTGCGTTCGCGGCTGTAAAAATTCAAAATCCGAGGTGCAAGTTGCTCGCAGCGAGTGTAAAGACTCGCGAAGCCCACTTGCGATTCCGAACGTCAAAAATCACCGCCGAGGCTAAATTTTGGGAAAGATCCGAAGACGTCCGCACGTTTCTAGCGTTCTAGCTCGCGCGTTCGCGGCTGTAAAAATTCAAAATCCGAGGTGCAAGTTGCTCGCAGCCGAGTGTAAAGACTCGCGAAGCCCACTTGCGATTCCGAACGTCAAAAATCACCGCCGAGGCTAAATTTTGGGAAAGATCCGAAGACGTCCGCACGTTTCTAGCGTTCTAGCTCGCGCGTTCGCGACTGTAAAAATTAAAAATCCAAGGTGCAAGTTGCTCGCAGCGAGTGTAAAGGCTCGCGAAGCCCACTTGCGACTCCGAGCGTCGAGAATCATCGCCGAGGTCAAATTTCGAGAGAGATCCGAAGACGTCCGGAATAAAGAGATTCTCGATATTGAACGAGGGGAGGGGGGGGGGGATTCGGGTAAAATTGAAAGACCGAGGGAGATTCGGTCGACAATAAGACCGGGAGAATTCGCTTATGCGGATTTGGCAGTAACGCGATCGCAAAAGTAGATGTTCGAAATTGCGCGCTCAGGAGGGAATCTAAAAATCCTGGAGGATTTGGATATCCGAGGCTCCGAGATCCCGTGGTTCGCCAGTGGCTCCAAGAGCAAATAGAAAGGAGCACGGTAATTTCCCGCTCGCGGTGCTCATGCCGTGCCGCACCGCGAGACTGGTTGTGCAACTGCAGCAAGCGCGCGAGGCACAACAGCGATGTACGCCATTGCAGAAGGTCGTAGGTGGTCCCAGGTGGGTCAGTCGACCAACTGGTTTCCAGCGGCTTCGCGGAAACTACCTGGAAGACCACGTGCTTTCCCGGCAGAATAAGTGCAACGCAATCAGCTCTCCTCCTTATCGCGGGAGAAGGCTATTAAGGCGAAACGAGATATCCGAGTCTCTCGAGCGCGATTCTCACCACAAGTCCCAGTCTCATTTAACAAAAATTCTTAATTAACTCATTCGCTTTCCGGAGAGGATTTTCGTGTTTTGGAATTGGACTTGATTATAAAACTGAGCAATAAAATTTCCACTACCTTAGTCTTCCTTTCGTGAGAACGTCAAAGAATCAATTATCGTTTCTCGAAATGAATCGAATTAATTGTCCGTAACGGCAGTATCGAACGCTCGTGCATTCTTGGCTGGTTTATGCGAATGTAAATGCACATTTCGGACGGTCGCACTTTCCATGGTAAAACGCGCTGAAAATGCGCGAAGAAAACCATCGACTTGGCAAGAAACGATACGCGGAATTGTAAAGAGCGGAATGCGAAAGATCGCGCCGAACGATGAGAAAGTCGCTTTCGCTCGGCCACTCCGGAGGAGATCGGCCACTTCTCGTGGCGAGTTGCGTTCAAAACGGGGCCCGATCCAGGGCCGTACTTTCTACGGTGTAACGCGATCCTGCCGTCTCAACACCGATACATCGAACGTAAACCAGCGAGGAAATTTCAAATATGCAACTTTCAGCATCTCGGAAAGATATTTCCTTCGCGCGTTTGTCCTCCGGATCCGCAAGAGCTCAGAATATTAAAAAACTAATTTTCAACGTGCAGAGAACGAAAGCCCCAAAGATTTAATACTGTGAAATTTTTAAGCTTTTATTACATTCAAGAGTTACTTAAAAGTTACATCTGAGAATTCGAGATTTAAAACTTGAAGTATGCAAAGACCGAATTACTCGCAATGTCTCAACATTTCCGAGGAGACTTCTTGCGCAAGAATGGACGCTCGTATTAAAGTTACATTTTCGGGAAAGATTCTATGCGAGATTAAAGACTGCGCCATCTTAAAAAGACTAGAAAAAGTTTCGCGATCGTCTAAGGAAGCTCGGAGTGATCTCGTGCAGGCTCTTGATGAGCCAAAAGCTGGACTCTAAAAGTCCACAGTAAACGTCGGAATTTCCGACAAACTATGAGATTCCGGAGAATCCATGAACGTGAGAATTCAGACATGTAAATGCTGCTTTTAAGACTCGAAATGTTTCAGGACTTGGGAAATCAATCGGAATGCTCGGTCGGCGCGCTGAAACGAGGGGAACACGAGCGGCCGAGAAGCAATATCACCGGATTGGAAACTGGTGTTAGCCATCGTGAGCAAAGTCGGTTATGTCCGATTTGTTGCGGGGTGAACGATCTCTTTACAGCTTTATGCGCGATTACAAACCGCGGCCTAGGCCGCGGCGTCGAGGAGGAGGGTATCGCCGCCGCGTGAAAGCAACCGCGGGCATCTTTAATTATTAACTTTCTACGTGTCATTATCACGGAAAAGCCGCGAAACGCGATGCTTACCGGCACAATAGCACACGTTCTTGCAAAGAAAACACTTCGCAATGACTTGTTCTCTAATTGTCCGCTTGTAACAGCGCCGACGCACATGCATTTTGGAATCTCGGCAGGAGCGGGGATAATCCGTGCCAAATGAAATGCATTAATAACGATAAGTGGAGTCGACCATTTGTTATATTAATAACGCAAATAATAGAGACGGGCTGGATCTTCAGTGCCTGCAGATAATAGTTTTCGCGTATACATCTTTTATCAATTGCGATAACTTTCGATCTTGAAACGCAGTCGGAGCTGAAGTCGAAATAGCATACATAATTAAATTGATAATCATAAATACATTGACCGTGCGACTGGATATCCGAGCGAGCGGTATATAAATGATTTAAAACTCACTCTCTGACTCACTCCCAGTCACTTTGATTTACTCGATTAACCTTCCTGATCGTCCATGAACAGTTACTCCTATGCCCGACCATTACGCTTTTTCTACTGAGATGCGAAGTTTTATTATCCCGATTATCCGCCGTTCCTCCTTTCACCGACCGTTGTTACAGTTATAGTTATACAGAGAATTTCGTAGGGTCGATCGACGACTCATCGCCGTCGAGAGAAAATATTATGAAACTTTATGGAATATATTTCAGCGATATTCACGTCAAGCTATACGCGCGCTTTCTTCTTGCGCGAGTTGTATAAAATTAATATACGTATCATTAATTTATTGTATCACACACATCGTTCATTTGTTACTGTAGTAATAATAGTAATCAATAATGATAACTTTATTAGCTCACCCCAGAATGTTAATATTTAATCGACCTCGATATTATTTCTCGATAATATTATTAATAATTTACCGGCAAAAATTATCTGAATGTTAAACATTATTAGCGGTTGCATCAAGTTTAGGCGTAATTTACCGCGAGACGGAGCGGCATCGTTTGCGCGTAATCCGTTGGACGCGTTGTCGAAGATGGGTCCCGCCGCATCCGTAAACAGGATGTTTTTAACTGTCGGAAAGGAATTTTCCCGACTGTCCCGGACGAGCATTGTTATCGCGCGTTTTCGCTTTCACCGCCTCCGCGGTCTTGCGAAGCCGCGCGTTTTCACCAGTAAAATTATTATATTACGATCTCGCGATCCGATCGTTTCGCGCGCGTGCCGACCGTCAAAGCGCGATTCTCATCAGCTGTTCAACTGCGGCCTAAACACATGAAAAACTTAAGCAGTAAGAATTTTTACCAACCGGAATTTTCAGCGTTGCTTAAGTTTCAAAAATAGCTGCTTACGTTCTCGACTGTCACCTCTTTTATGCCTCGAGTCTTACTGCTTAAGTTTTTACGTGTGCCACGGCTGTTAAGCCTAAACGCATAAAAAACTTAAACAGTCGGACTTAAAACTTAAAAAAGTGACCAATGACAGTCGAGAATATAAGTCGCCATTTTAAAACTTCAGCAACTCTGACAATTGCGAATAGTTGAATTTATTTATTTACTAACCTTAAGGCGATGTGTCACACGCTTCCGCAGATAAAGAAATCACGAGAACCGCTTCCAACTTTTCTCGAAAACGGCTTTACAGAATAACTTGAAATTTCTACAGTCGACGTCTGATTAACAGAGGAAGAAAGTATTTCTCCACATTTTTCCTGATTTAAAAAAAATTACCGATTTTACATGGTAAATAAAGCTGTAATTTTTTTTAATCAGAAAAAACGCGGAGAACTACTTTGTTCCTCTGTTAATCAGACGTCGACTGTGCAAATTTCAAATCATTCTGTAAAAGTGTCTTCGAGAAAAATTGAAAGCGGTTTCCACGATTTCTTTATCGGCGGAAGCGTGTGACGCGTCGTCTTGGAAACAAAGATAAAATCCTTCAATTGTCATTGACATATGTAACATGATGCGACCACGACAGCAATCGGCATGAAGTTTCACCAACGGTTTGAAAAGCCATTCGATGTACAAAACACTAGAATTGTAAAACACCTATAGGAAATTCGGTTGGTTGCACTAGTGCACACTGAGTGCACACTAAGCCTTGTTTCCAATCAGTTCTTATATTTAAAAATCATCTTAAATACCTCTTGCAATATTTCTTATCCAGAAAAATGGTCTGTACAACGTTTACACGGATCATTTTTCGACTAAATACTCTTTGAACACGTATTTAAGGCAAATTTAAATATAAGAACTGACTAGAAACAAGCCTTAGCGTGCACTCATAAGTAAACCTACCCAAGTGGAGACACACCGATT
The DNA here is from genome assembly GCF_000949405.1 of Vollenhovia emeryi. Classification (NCBI taxonomy): domain Eukaryota; kingdom Metazoa; phylum Arthropoda; class Insecta; order Hymenoptera; family Formicidae; genus Vollenhovia; species Vollenhovia emeryi. The sequence continues at coordinate 749,345 of NW_011967159.1, read as the reverse complement.
TTTATGAGTGTTGAATATGTTGTTTTTCAAAATTCTGAACTTTCTTATATACGGTTGAATTCATAATAAACTAAGTTTTAATTTGGTGCTAAAAATTTTCACAATTGTAATAAAAATGTTGAGTGGTGGGGCTATTTTGAAAAAGAAAGAATTAAAAACTTTTTGCTCATAGTTTTAAAGTACTATTGAAACCATTCAACGCTTATTTAAAACGTTTTTTTTCTAGCTCTTACACTTTCGTCATTATTCGTCCCGAAAGAGAAAATCAAATTTTCTTCAAAGTGGTATTTCACCACCTAAAAGTGCGTATTGGCACGTATACAAAAAATACGTGTCCCTTATTTTGAGCTGAAAAACAACATATTCAACACTCATAAAAATCGGTGTGTCCCCACTTGGGTAGGTTTACTTGTCAGTGCGCACTAGTGCAAGCAACCGAATTCGCTATTAGTGTCCAAAACCGCGTAATTGGCATCGAGTATTTTATCTATCCAAGGATTTTATTTGGCGACAGGTATCCAGCCGAAAGAAAACTGCGTCGTATTTAGAATTCCACGCGCTAGAATCACGTAGAATTCAATGTAGTTAACCGTGCATAGGATTAAATGGGATTTTTCTCACTTTTGGTAAAATTATATTTTCATGTAGCTGAGGGAGAGAACGATAGAAAAAACGGCCCATAAACGCGTTAAAAATTCGCGTCGGGAAATTCATGTTTTCACAAAGCGCGACCTCCGCGCGAAGGTTCTCGGCGGAAAAGTCGTAATTCCAGCATTTTTCCCCGCCGTTGCTCGGCGCTTTTCCATTGGCTGGCCGCAAAATTACCGAATGCACACGAGGAGGGGAAGAACCGGGCACACGTGCGCCTCTGCAGGAATGGATGTTTTCCTGGCTTCAGGAATCCCGTATGAATATTTATGAACGACCATCTCGACTTGGGCGCGGTGGATGGAATCTACATTCCACCTCTCAGTTTCCTCCTTCCTCTCTTTTACGCTTGCGCCCCCCTCTACCCCGCGTAACAAACTTCTTTTCCCTCCTTCTCTCTCCGCACGCTCTCGTCTCCGTCCCGCTTGATCTGTCATAAAATCCTAGTATATTTCCCCGCTGAGGGTATCCTTGAATCGAAGTCTCAGTGAGGGGGATGAGAGAAGTGACTTCGGAGTTTCAAGAGAGACAAATAATTTGCATGATATCCAGTGTCCACATCGCGTCGAATTTTAATTCGACAAACTTGACCCTCCGAGATTTCAATCTGTCGTCGGATAAAAGTTTAACGGGAGAATATCACCATCGCGATCCGCTTTTTTTTTCATCTCTGATATTTTTATCCCCGGTGAGGAAAGTAACGCGGATTCCGTCGCAAATCTTGTCTCGGTTTCGCGTGACATCAGCGTTTCTCGTCACTCCCGGTTCTATAGTTATTGGTTGTTGTTCGCAACGAGATTGTTAATTAACAGCTAAGTAACACTTTGGGACGAGGCGTTCGAATAATGGGACGTTTGTATGACATGACAGATAACGGTGGTACCATCGCGCCGTCCGGACGCGCCGCGACGTTTTCCGGGATCGATCCCGACACACGTCACGTGCGCATCACGGTTTTGAAGCGTCACGGTTTTTATTGCAATATTTACATCCTGATTTCGTCAACGCGGGGCGTTTTATCTCGCGTCCGATGCAAAACAGCGCGCCGTGCGCCGGCGAAATATTTACCTTGCAATTCGGACATGTAATAACTCCGGATATTCCGCAGCCCCGCGCCGACAGATGCACCGCGAGTTCAGTCCGCTTATGCAGTCCATCCCTTGTTTGATTTCCACCGGAATATTTTACGCCAATGACGCGCCGCTCTCCTCCCCCCCGCACGAGTTTTTCGATAAATCGAGTGAGCAACGAGTCGAAAAAAATCGATGCCCGACAATGTTAAACGTGCACCGGGCGTTTAAAAAAAAATTCAGGACCTGGAGGGACGTACCTTGTTGGACTGCGGATCTAATTGAATTCTAATGTTTTACGGGTCGAGAAATCAACCACGTTAGAGACGAAGATGATCGTCAGTTTTGTATCAGAGATAAAAAAAGATCGCTCTTCTCGCGTTTTTGCACGCCACGCCTTTATTTGCAAAAATTTATTCCCATGTCATTCTTCATATAGAAGTATTAAGATAAAATTATCGAAAAGTAAATTCTTGAAACGTTACTTCAAATCCCACGTAATGTATTTCATGCCGAAACACATTAGAAAAACCCCGTGAAGTATTGACTCTTCGATTATCTCTTAGAGCGGTATAGATGCTGGAGTGATTCTGCACTTTTTGCACCTTTTGCTTCTAGAACTGTCAATTTATGAAAACATTTGTATAATATACAAATTACGTGGCTTTCGTGTATCCCCCACTATTCGGACTAGAGCAGAGAACAGCGTAGTATCATTGAAATTAGAAACCTAACAAGAAATGTGTGAATAAATGTCTTTTTAGGCTTCTAAACTTATAGCAAATTCGATTACTTGCACTGGTGCGCACTCAGTGCGCACTAAGGCCTGCTTATTTTTATACTTAACTTTGTCTTAAATACATGTTCAAAGAGTATTTAGCCAGGAAACGATCCGTATGGGTGCTATAGAGATCATTTTACTGGCTACGAAATATTTCAAGAGATATTTAAGAAACAAGCCTTAATGTGCACTCAGTGCGCACTAATGCGAGCAACCGAATTCGCTATTAGTTTCAATAATACCACGCTGTTCTCTTATTTAATCCGAAAAGTGGGACACATAAGAAATCTGTTCACTCAAATAAGTTATAGGTTATCT
>NW_011967159.1:713178-745361 GCF_000949405.1 Vollenhovia emeryi | reverse complement strand
TATAACTTATTTAGGTGAATAGATTTCTTCTTAGGCTTCTAAACTTAGTTTCAATGATACTATGCTGTTCTCCGATTTAGTCTAAATAGTGGGACGCTTTCGATCTGTATGCATAAGTCTTATAATTTGTGTATTACACAAACGTTTTCATGAATTGACAGTTCTAGATGCAAAAAGTGCAAAAAGTGCAGAATCAATGAAATGCTCCGTACTGCATCTTTAGATAAATTCAAGACGGTCTTGAACTGACTATGAATACCGGCCATAAATAGAGAAAGTCCTCTACTATAAGATAGGTTTCTAATATGAAATAGCAGGTTTTAACACCTAACTTCAATCACAAGCCTTTTTTCGCAACGATTACACAATATAACAATGAATTTCTCACTAAACAGATTTCGCTCCAAGAGCAATAAATTCATACTGGAATCGACTGATGGTGCCCATTAATTTAACAGACACCTTACTATCCCATATTAGGACCTTATCTCATAATAGGATGCTTTCCTCTATTTTTCTACGCAAAAAATTTAGTACAATTTACGTAGCTTCTTTTAATTTTTTACGTACAGATACACTGTATACACATACATAAAAGGAAAAAACGTTTGTGACTTTATGGGGAAAAATATGCACACAAAACGAAAAACATATCTAATAACATAAATAAATAAAGGAATAACATTATAGATAGATGATAAACAAAGCTCTCCAAATATCATTTTATTAAAACCTCTCATTGCGTTTTTATTTATCCGCGTTCGATTCAAACACGCTATTAATAATGTATGAAAAAATTTACGACACGACGCTAAAATAATATTAAAAGCGATTGGAATGACCGCGCCGGATTTTCCTTTTCCCGAATCGGTCGTAAAATTTCGAATATTTTTTTCGCGACGAGGTCGAAACGTTAAAACACAAATAATTTCATAGTAAATTGCCGAATTTGTTCCCCATATGAATACCGCGCAATTGCGTGGATTTACGGCGCGCTCGTTGATCGATCGGCTATTTCTCTCGCCTCTTTTTTTTTCTGCTTTGTCTGCGTCGACTCGAATTATGTACGACGCTCGTTGTCATAATATTTATCGCAAATCAAAAGTTATCGTATCTAAGCATTCGCCGTAAATCTGGGAAGTTGCAACAACGCTGAGATAAATCAAACTCGAGGAAGACATTTTGTAAAAACGTTGTTACGGTCGATGAACCTCGTCGTTGCCCGGCTTGATTAATGCAAGAAATATTTAAATCGCGCACCCATTCTCCGATTACGTTAATGTATAATGCATACTTCGAGGTAAACTACGGCCATTCCTTAATAAATCGCGATACTCGCAAAGCGCTGTAAATTCCTCGAAATTAAAGAGTCATTTCCATAATCGCGTAAGAGAGCCCCTTAATGTATATTCTAATCATTTTTATAACTTATAAGGTAATTTACATTTTATAATGTAAAGTAAATCCAGGAGAGAGGGGCCCGCTTTTTAAGAATTGCCATATTTTTGTTATTTATGGCAATACTGGGACAGAAAGATAGCATAATATTCCACATTTACCAAATAAATAATAGTATAAATGTGAATGATACATAAACATATTTACTGATAATTTGTTGACAAATTTCTTGATAAACAACAAAATTTATTAATCTCTATCTAACCCATATCACACTGGGTTAGATCAATCATGCTATGTGAAAAAGAATTCGCGAACAGCACAAACCTGCCGGAAATAATTCTACAAAAGTCTACAAAAAAAATGAAATATAACAGCCAGAATCTAAGAACTTCTACGTAAATTTAAAAAGCGTTATAAAAATCAACATAAAAATGCTAGAATTGGAACAATTTTGTTAATTTTTTTAATACTCTACAAGTAAGCAAATGTTTTGATTCTTTAAGATTTTGTTGTTTCTCAAATTTTTAAAACTAGCAAAGTTTTGTACTAATTTTTGCAAAATTGTACATTTTCATGAAATACTACTTGCAATAATTTCTTGATTTGTTTCTCTCGGCGTTCCCTCGGCGAAAATGATCGAACGGTCAAAATATAGTCATAAGAAAGTTAAATTATGTTCCAAAAGCGTGGAATGATAGCATTTTGACCTTCTAGAAATGACTACTTTTTTATGTCAGCTTGACTTTTAAATATCTTTTTGTTCTGTAATACTTGGGGAGGACCGGACTATCATGACGCTACTGTTTGGAAGTCACTACTACTACGACACACTATTAACTGCATGATTTAGGAGCGGTTGTTCCCACCTCCTGGTAATATTAAATTCTATGTCTTTGTTTTTCCTTCAAATTAAACAAAAATAGACGTATAAGTTAAGTACTAGCTTACCAAGAGGTTGGAAAAATCGGCCCTCACACGTTTTACACGAGACGCTAATGCACATTATAATATTATCAGATAACGTGCGTATTATTATAACTACAATAAAACTCTCATAATTTTTATCACAATAAATCATGTCTTTCTTTTTCTGCATATTATAATATTATTATTGTTATGTAAATTTATCCTAAGAAAAAGTATACATATATTAACCTATTATTATATAAACCTTATTTCACATTTCGACCATGTTCTTCCTTTGGAACGTCGCTCCGCCAATCATAAATCAAACGGAACGACAGAAAGAGAGACGCAAATCACTTTATTAAAAAAAGGGGGAGAAAAGAAGCAAAGGAAACGCAGATATCAGCGATCGCGCGCCGCTTATTGCGCCGAATAGCGCCATATTGCGACATGCTAATGAATTTTTTCCTCCGACGGCAGGAGCGAAAAAAACAAGATTAATTCACCGCGGGTGCTTCCTCGTCGAGTTCCCCTCTACGAGGAGAAAAGATATATATATGTATATATATATTAAAAATTAATCCTCTCAGCCGTTAAGGACTCCGAGTTTACTCGGGGACGACAAGTGGTCGTAATGAACGCCCTAATGAACACGCATAACGAGCACGACCTCGTTAAGCCACGTGGACTGGCCGATCGTTAACACGTATCCTCCTTTTTAACTGATTCCTAGGGCCCAGGGAAAAGGAGAGGGCCTCATGTAAGGCAGACATTTCGTGGAAATGGAGCGAAAGATATTTCGTCCCTCGACGCTTTCCAAGCCGAGTGATTTCGCGATCCAATGATCAAAATATCGACGCGGAGATACGCGAGAAATTCTGCGGGGAGGGTTCCTGCAGGACGGCCGCTCACGGAAATGTGTAAACGAAGTTTCTAAATCTTCCTGGCGGAACTTTTTCGCGGAATTGCGCGCCGAGGGAGAAGTGCAATGTTATAAACAGATAGAAACCAGAATGGAACGATCGCTAATGCTAATTAAGTCGCTGCATAAGTTTCAATCGTATCATATCTTGTCAAAATTGATTCAGAATATGTCGAGGAGTTCATCTCCGCAGGGGACGCCTCGTATTTTAACATGGCACGTCTTGTATTTGAGGTTTCGTCAAATATTTAGTACTTTATTTCGTGTACTTTCCATGCCAAGTTCATAATAACCGCTGTATGCCTAAGGCGGGTACGTATGTGCGATGAAATTAATCCGTCCATTATTGATTTTGCAAAATTAATTAATTATACATGTACAGAGTGATTACTAAGTTGGTACAAAAAATATAGGGGATATACCTTGGTTCATTTTATGAAGAAAATATTTCTAAACATACGTAAAACCTAAAGTGTCGAGGAAAAAGATAAAAATTTCGAAAATCTAAGAAAACGTTGAGAGATATTTTAATCACGTTTGGTGTGCACGTTGTATTAAGAATCACTTTCCAGTACCGATAAAACACTTTTACGTCCACCAGAAGTGTGTGTGTGGCTAATCATATTAAGTTTCTTTACTCAAACCAGTAGCTGATATTTAAAAAAAACACAAGAGGCAGCACCCAGAAAAAAGATTTAGTTAGGTTAAACAAATGGCATACGTTGAAATCACATTTCTTTCAATCTGCTAAATTTTTATTGTACTAAGACATTTGCTAGATTTGAAGAAATAGATATGAATTCTCTTAGAAATTCCGGTCTCGATCAAATCAAATTTTGGTTAAGGTAAAGAAATTTCTTTGAAATTAAATTAAAATCATTTCTTTGAAATTAAATAAAAGTCTAGTAAGGTCAAAACTCAAACAAATTTTTGGATACACCCCCTAGTTCTCAGAATGTCTCATCGGTATTGTCCTATGTTATGGTATTGACCAAGAAATGAGACAACGACATTCTCAACTGAGACAACGACGTACTTAATAGCGTACCCTCTGTACCGAAAACCGATGGCACGCGCAAGAGGGAGTGCGTGTAGATCGGAAGCCAATTAATATCCACGCAGGGGCGCGCACCCCCTGCCCCCCCCTCCCTCTCGCTCCCCCCGGTACACCTGGCTTGAATAACCCTGCTGAAACATAACTGCGCACAGCGTGATATACTCGCGCCACGGGGCTCGCTTGTCAGCGACGGGACCCCATAAACTCCCAGCCGCGCGATAACGGGGTTAACCGGCGGTTACCTCGTTATTTCGATGCGATCTCCGGGAGATCGTAACGAGGCGTCGTTCGGCCACCGTAGCCGGATACCGTTTGCGATAATTATCGCCGGACATTCTAAGGCGGGATTACGGAGCTAATCGCGTGAACGATCCCCCCCAAAAATGTGCAATTTATCGGGCAAGGCTTTCGAGTGCCCTGGGGAAAAAAAAGACAGTTAGCAAACCCACTTTGGGGCCCACAATTAGTAATCGAATTATTTGGATTGTTCGTAACTGTAATCTTTTACGAATTTTACCCCGCGTAACTAAAAATCGCAATTAGCCATTCTATCTGTATCCAAGATTTTTAAGTAATACTAATCAATTCTCTCAATTAGTTCTGTCTATATTCAGTAGCGCAAAGATAATTTTCACTTAAGAGGCACTGACCGAAATGTTAAATTGCTTAACTACAAAAAAAAATCGGTCAAAATTTTTCCCAGAGTGTTACGAACAATCCAAATAGTTCGATTACTAATTGCGGGCCCCAAAATGAGTTGCTAACTGTCTTCTTTGTTCCCAGAGTGAAGTAGTAAAATTTCGAGAGAGTCAATCGTCCTTTCGACTCTTACGCGTCCTCGCGCAACGTAAACGCACTTTCATTCCTCGATGATCGGAGAATTGCGCTTATTTCAACTACTTTCTCTAATTCAACGTGAGATTTGCATTTTCCTTGCCAATCCGGGCATAACCGTTCAATAATTGAGAGTATGTGCGCTTGTTAGACATCTGTTAGACAGCTCTTGACCTTTTTGAGAAAATTGTCTACCGCACGACTTCGTAACAGGCAGAAGTGAAGACGGATTGACTTTCGTTCTTTATTAATAACGCTTGACCACGTCTAAAGATTCTCGTCAATTACGATAATTAGAAATATTTGTCTTTCCTTCCAATTGATTAATTTTGTACATTTTTCAACTTGATAATTTCTTTCGTTTTTATCTCAAGACAAAGTAAGCAGAGGCATATACTAATTTTTATACTGGTGACTACAAGCATGGTTTTTGGTGGACATCTCAAACCAAATTCACGCCATCAAGCGTGCACTGAAAAAAATTTCTGGTTGAATATGGACGAATCAGATAATTCCTTTAGGATTTACCAGAATTCCTTTAGGATTTACCAGAATTCCTGTAATCCTACAGAAATTCTGGTAAATCCTAAAGGAATTCTGGTAAATCCTAAAGGAATTATCTGATTCGTCCATATTCAACCAGAAATTTTTTTTCAGTGTGGATTAATAAATTTATATTATATATCTTTATAACATTGACTCGTTATATTTGTACGTTTTAACTTTCAGTTTAATTTCATGCTCTGACTATTGCTCGGTCATTTGCCACTGTGCCTTCGCATATCTATGTTGACGCAATGATTTGTAAATTTAAAACAATTGGTTAAAAACTTTTCCTCTCGTAATTCTTTCAACAATGTGTCGTTGAACACGGCCCAGTTACGTGGAAACGTACAATTTTTGTGTTGACCGATAAGCTTGAAATTTTGGGAACCTAGTGATATCTTCGAAGAGTTCGTGAGCCGCTCATTCACATAGCAAGTGCGCTCAATCGATCTGCGATAAGTGGAAAGAATTCGCCACTTACCTTGTAAATCTCGTCGACGAGCCTGGTGAGTTCCTCGGTCTCCATGATAAAAACTCTACTTGTCCCGGCTTCACGAGATGCTCATATTTTCCCGTCCTCCCAAGACCGGATCTCACGTGGCCGTCCCGCTTTTCCCGTGCTCGATCGCGACGCACGCTCGATATTATCGCGTTCTCCCGATCTGAAAGGAAAAAAGAACGGCAAGGATTAGACGGTCACGTAATTCTGCGGATGTTCACTAAAATAAACATAGCGTACAAGTCGATTCGATAAAACAATCTTAGGAATCTCTCTTGAAAGTCGATCGTTTCTTACCCCGATGGTAATGAAATAACGGCAAACAATAGTTTCGCGATATGTAATAATATTAATAATAATACAATTTTATTTTAATTTGGTCAACATTTAATTGTTCGACTAATTGCTAGACTCTTCCGCGGAAAACAATGCTGTTAAATTAGAAAAAAAAATAAAGCTGCCTGAATTAAACGTCACGGGCTGCCACAAGCATAAATAATTCACTCAATTGTACTTGCTATGGATTTAAATTTTAAGCGACAACTATCTCATACTTTTCATTTATTAATGCCGATGTTGTTCCAACGATTTTATTTCAATTACACAGATGTTAAAATAATTAAGTATCTAATTTGTATAAATATCCATTTTAGTTGGCACAATTTAATGATATCATTACTTTTGTAGAGAAGATACTTTTGTAGATAAGATAAAATGTTTTTTTTTCTAATAAAATATATCCAAATAATTAAATTATATAATTCTTGATTGGATGACACTAATACTTGGCGTCTTCTTTTATCTTTTTTTTAAGGTTTCATTGACACAGATCTTGTTGATACAACTTTTTTCCCCGCGTTCTTGCCATACTTTTACATTTTCTAAAAACCACGATTGAACTCCAGAGATTCGGCACTTTTTAAACTGTAAACTGCTTGTTGTGTTAAAATTCAAGCTAAATGTTCTGACTCGTTGCCGAGGATGTCAAGTTAGGTCAAAACGCTCGACATTCCATACGTATTTATGAATTGATATGAATGAATGGAAAAAAATTTTGAACGAAATTACTTTTGAAGTTAATCAACATCTTGCTTCAGTTGGACGTTAATTAGTAATAACTATAATGATATTCAAACTACTCCGCCGCGTCTTAAATTGGATGAACGTTCGATAACGCGCAGATCCGGGATGTGGTGAATTGAAAAATACGCAAATCCGTGAATTCTCTCGCGGGTCTTCGACCTCGCTGGCATTTCTCTCCGCGTATCCACCCAGCTATTTATCTATTACTATGTTTTTATGATAATGATCACTAATAGAAAAGCGCATTCCTCGCTCGATTGTGACCGGTCGGCTGGAATCTCGAAACGCTGCTTAGGCTAAGCGCAAGCTAGGTATATTACTCATACATGGAACGGGAGAGGTCACGTTTCCCAAGTACTTTCATTCCGCAAGGACACCCGGTATGCGCGAGCGGCCACGGGAGAGCCGCATAACTCCGCCGCTTTTATCTCTCTCGATGCGGATCTACTGGCCGCGTGTTAAAGTTGTTCACGGATCGGCGATCGAGGAACGCGCTCGCGCGCGCTGGATCTTTCGTTAACCGCGTACAAAAGTATAATTATAAAAGTTTCACGCACCAATAGACTCGCGGCAATTATTTCTCTTCTATGTAAGCTGCGTAAAGAGAAATCACGTAAAGCGCACGAATATTCCGTTCCTTAAAAGCGTTGCTGTGGCGATAACTCGATAACGCATTACTTTACGCGCCTGTCACTGACAGAAATAGACGGTTCTTCGCTCGACGGACTGCCTGAAAAATCGGGAGAAGAGAAAAAAATATCCCCGAGCTCTATTGTGATGTATTAAGAGAAATTGGCGCGTGCACGCGTATAATTTGTTACGCTCCCGCCGGATTCGCGTGTATTTTAGCAAGGCGCGCGGACGCCGAGGGTAAAACGCCGCGCGAATAATTGCGATTGCACGCGACGTTGACGTTACGATTACGCGTACGAGCGGCGATTGTGGGGGTGTCACGTGTGAGACACGAAAGAGTGAACCGGCGAAACTGCAAACGAAATATCAATCGCTGCGACTCCGCGGGCGTATGTAACATAATAGACCGATTAATAATAAAGCGGCTGCTCGACTCACCGTGCCCGGCCGGGCGTGCTTAATTAATAAATTGACGTTTCATAAATTAATCCACGCGACTCCGAATTCACAAAGTTCACCGGGCTGTTTAAACTTTATCAATAATCCCGACGGCCCGAGTAATTTGTCAGCGTGTTGCACGTTATTTTTCACGTTTTATATTAAATTGGTATCGATAGAGAAAGAGAGAGAGAGAGAGAGAGAGAGAGAGAGAGAGAGAGAGAGAGAGAGAGAGAAAAAGAGAAACAGAGAGACGGGGAAGAAGGAGAGCGAGGAGGGAGTATCTTCAAAGTCTACGTAATCGAGGGATACGTAATTTTTAATTAAATTTCGCCGGATAAATTCCGAAAAAATAAAGAGCGGACAAAAGTCCCTGGAACGCTGGCGCGGTGTTCCAGGCCACCGAAATTATCAATCCATTCGAAATGCGTAATCAAACGATATCGTTCGATTCGATCAACGAAATGTTGCGAGTTACGGCGGGGCGCGCGTTCGATCGATTTAAATCGCGTCGATCGATACGGCGGCGCGGGCGGTTCGATCGCGATCTCAGTGCGGCGCGGAAGATTCGATTAAACGATGAAAGCGCCGCAAAATTCAACGCGGCCTATCGAAAACGCGTGCTCCGCTCTCGCTCTCTCTCCTCCCCTCCTCCCCCCTCTCTCTCTCCCTCTCTCGCCCGCGAATTCGCTCGTTCGCGAATTTTGCCGACGCAACTTCGCAAACGCTCACTCACCCCGAAAGCTTTCAAGCGAATTAAATTCTCTCGAATCGTTTACGATAAAATGTTTCCCTTTAATCTCTCTAATCACCGACGCGCTCTGCAAACTTTCGCGAATTTAACAGGCGGACGTGACTAGGGACGCTTTAAAATATCGATACCCTACGCTAGCGCTCGATTGCCAATATCAAGGTATCGCCGCCGCCCGATATAGTTCTTGGCGACGAAGATTTTCAATGAGCGAGGGTAAAGCGGATAAATAAATAACCGTAATAAGTGCACTCGACCGTTATATACCAATAACGCGAGTAATGGAAGCGCCTTATACGGTCATGCTGGATCTTAATATTTTTTTGCATACACGTCTTTCTTCCTGGCCGAGGTAATATTTTTCGCGATAAAGTCTTTACAGTTCGTTTATAAAAAACACTTATTTAGCATTACTACTCAAATTGATTATCAATTTAATTAGGTACAGTGATGGACGGAGAGATTGCGGCACTTTTTTTTAGTGAGTTTAAAATGTTTCGGACCGTAAACTCAAATCTAAATACTCATTCCTAAACTCATAAAAAAAAGTGTCGCAACCTTGTTCGGTCCATCACCGTACACTATTTCGACCGTAGATCAAAAGTTATCGTAGTTTGCTGCGTTGAAAACAAAATAATGTTATTAATTGTAAGAGATCCAGCATGACCGCATAAGGCCTTTCTATTGTTTGTGCTAATCGCAATTAAATTAGGTTGGTAAAGCGTATGACATGTATAATACATACACACGTACAATTACCACTAGCTTATTAAATTATACATATTTATTAAAACGGGTAATAATAACGAAATTAATTAATAACGTGTAAAATAATATGTTAGTATCATGGGCGCCAACGCTCTACTACTGTACGTGCAGGTAGTGCGTGCGTATATTAGTTATAAATTACATTAATTTAATAATTAATGCTGTTAATTATAAACACACCGGTAGAAAGTCAAACAGATTAATGGATAAATACACGCCTGTTAAATATGAATACTCTCGACGATAATCATTGTTTGTCGAAATCGCGTTCGGAGCCGACCAGCTCGAATAACGCGCTATCAATCACGCGCATCGGTGCATCGAACTTGCGCCGCGTTACTTTCTTCGTTACGAGATCGGTATTGTTACATCACTGCCGTGAATATGTTTATTAGAGCGGTCGACAACCCGTAACCCTCTCACGCCTCTTTCATTCTCACCTCCTCCTCCTCCACCGGGAATTTAATTCCGCTTTCTCCGGGCTGACTTATCGAAACATTTGCATAAACTATGCGCGCTATAAACGGAAGCGTAAACAGTGCCGAGGAGTAATTGATTAAGGAATACGTAGCATACAGCTAATCAGATCGGTTAGCTAATCTTTAATATCCTAATCAATAACAATGACATTGTCATATTTCTAATAACAAGGCGACCGTCGTACATAAATAATCTGTTATTTAAAATATTTGACGTTATTCTTTTTGAAAATATTTCAGCCATTGCGAATTTGACATAAAATTGTCAAGTATATAAATACTTAAAAATAATATAAGTTTTACATATATATATATAATTTATCTATTATATTATACTTATATGGATTTTAAATTATGTATTAATATACTGGATAATTCCGATAATAAAATTAAGTAAATAAAGATAACATCCATATTTAATGATTAAAAAGATAAAAAGTGATCTCACTCTCCCTGATCTGATTTTCTATCTACTCCTGAATCGACCATTCCCCCAGCGTTTATTACGTCCGTTCCTCGAAAAGGATTTTTTGCCTCACTTTACGGATCAGCGATTCTGAAACTTATTGGTCCGCGGTGTTAAAGACAAAAAGGAAAGGAATGTAAAAGAGCGGACAGATCCATACACGTCGGTATTAACATAACGCCCGTACAACGCGCGCCTACGCCTGCGTGCCGCAGGTGTAACCGGGGAGTTCCTGCCTGCAGGACATCGGGACCGTTCTACAACCGTTACGACAGAGCCGGGCAGAGCGGCATTCCTCGGCAGTCGCGATTTCAATGCGATCCCGTGAATGAAACCTCTCGACCGAGGGCGTCCTGGCAATTTCGCGAAAATTTGCGGAGCTCGCATCGAGAAAGGCAATCGCCCACTCAGAAAGGATTCCCGATGACAAGACAAAATCATTCCTGACATATTTCAACTTATCGCAACCTCATTTAGTAAAACATAAAACAATATTGAGATTAATACCGATAATCCGTATTCTCCTCTCTCCAATTAAATACACGATTGACTTACTGTATCGAAATAATATACAAATTTTTATATTCTTGCATTTAGACTAAGAAATGTAAAAATGCTCTGTAACGCTGCATCCCTATAAGCTATGCAGCACTGTAGAGCAAGGGTGAAAGAGCGAAGAGTGAAAAGAAGAAAGAGCTAAAGAGCTGCAGAGCTGATAGAGCGAAATTCTCTTTATAGAAGACAGGAATCTTCTCTCGATGTGCTATAACGCACCAACATTGTTTTATTCTAAATTTAAGAATCTTCCATTTAACATCGCACACTTCCGCCGATGAAGAAGTCATGAAAACCGTTTCCAATTTTATCGAAAACAGCTTTACAGTAGAACGGATTAGTAAAGAAACAATATGGTCCTCCACGTTTTTCCTGCTTAAAAAAAAGTGCAGATTTTGTTAAATAAAATTATAATTTTTTTCAAAATCAGGAAAAACGCGGAGAATCGCTTTGTTCCTCTATTAATAAGACGTCGACTGTAAGAATTTCAAATCATTTTGTAGAACCGTTTTCGAGAAAAGTTGAAAGCGGCTCTGGTGATTTCTTTATCGGCGGAGGCGTATGATCGTCTATTTCTTTCTCAATAATAAATATAATTGTCACCATACAATTCTGTTTTATAATAGAGATTAAAATTATATTATAATAGCTTGGATCCGGGAATCTTTTCTGCGGAAACGAGCCCGAGGACTCTTCGCTGACGAATAGAAACGATCGAGGATACGTTTCGCGATCTTTTCGCGTCAAAAATTTTATCGCGTACCGCGATTCTCGTTTCTCCCTTCGTTGTTGACCGCCGAGCTATCTGGACGTTTAAAACTCGCGGGCCCACGGGGAAAATCGCCAGGATATATTGTCCTTCCAGTACACATATCTCGCACACAGGCATATTAATGATGATAACGCGCGTGCAATATCGGGAGCGAGTTTATTAGCGACGCGGTATTTTTCCTTCTTTTTTTTCAAGGCCAGCGAAACCGGGGAGGGAAGCTTATAGAACTAGTTCTATAAACGGGATTCCACGAGCTGTAAATTGGCGCGAAAAAAGCGCACACGCACCTCTAAAGCAGCCGTTTTATCTCTTTCTTTTCTCCGCGAACTAAAACATCCTTGCCTTTCAAAGCCCCCCCACCCTCCCCCCTCCGCCAGCCGCCCGCCCCTCCCGCTTGTGCTCTTCCTGTTCCCATTCGCTTCCTCTCTTACATCGTAGCTTTAATTATCGCCTCAAAGGGCGGGGCCCTTTTGCTTTATTTATCCATCGATGACGGTCCCTTATCCCGCACCGTCAAAGAAATCCTCAGGGACGTTAATTAACCTTCGAACGCAAAAAAAGCGGGACTGCAAAAACGAATATGGGTGCGCCCATATTCATTGCAATAATGAAAGGAAGGAAACTATTCTTTAACCCCTTTCACTGCTCGCCGTGCCGTTTTGCCCCCCCGACAAAGTACCTCGGCGGTTTCCATTTCAGGAAGACACGTAACCACAATATGCAGCTCGTTTTCGCGCATCAATATAACTTATGAATTAATTTCCGAACGTCAATAAATTCAGCGTATAACGCGTTAATTTCGATCACGCGGTGTTGAGTTCATCTCGTTAAAGGAATTAAAAATGAATAAAAGGTAATAAAAAAAGATTCGCGGATTCGGAGAACTTTTATGAATCAACAATCCACGAGCTTCGCGGCAAGACAAATGCCGGGCGTTTTGAGATAACGTCAGCCGCTACATTTCGGTTAGTTGATCTTCAATATAACCAGCCGTTTACGTTTCGGCTCGTGTCTTTCGTGCCTTTAAATGTCGGTTGAACTCGGGATATACCTCGTGAAAATTGTAGCAGTGGAGAACGGCTCTGGAGTCGCGCGAACATATCGCAAACGAAGATGGAACATATGGCGCGTGTCGGGGATGGCGACGGGGGCGGGAGGGTCCAGGGGAAAGAAATTTGCGCCCTGACGGAAATCACGCGCAGTAAAGAGTTAACAACGAATTACGAGCTGCAGCGGACCCTCGGCCTCGACTCGTGAATTATCTGCACGGGACATAAATTCCGATTTGCCGCTGACATTCGGTACCGTTCAATACTCGCGCTTATACACATTTATCCCTTTTCCTCTCTTTTCTTCTTTCTTTCTTTCTTTTTTTACAACGCTCCGATAATGGCGAAATGGGCCAGCCATTTTGCGCGTTCGACTTTAAGAGACGCGATGAAATAGAAGAGGGCGCGGTAGGAGGGGGCGGGAGAAAAGGGAAGGAACGAGGTGGAAAATCCGAGGGAAGAGCGTCCCATCGGCGACGCGGAATCGCTCGCGGATGATTTCCGTCGATGAAATATTCATAATTTAATATGTCCCTTCTCCAGCCTTCCCTCTCTTTTTCCCTCTTGTTCGGGCAGGACGGTCGTCGCGCGCGAGATGAAATATTCATCCTCGAGATGACGATGACGTCGGTCCGAGAAAACGCGCGCCGCGATCCGTCATCGATTTCCCCGCGGACACAATCCGCGAGCGGAATCCTCGCGCTGCGACCCGCGCGCGGTTTCGCGACTCTCTCCCGGTCTCTCCCAGCCTTTTAATCCTTCTGCTCGATCTGCGAGCCGACCTGCCGTTTTCTGTTTCAATCGGGGGTTCCTCGCAAATGGAATTCCCCTGTGCATTACACGATCTCTCGCCCCCCCCCCTCGCTTCCCCCTTCCTTTCGCGTTTTAATTCTACAACTCCTCTTACGCTTAAGGAAATGACGAGCAAGTTTCTCGATATCCGGGCGAATCCATCTCCGACGCATTTTTCCGTGCAATTTACATTTTGCGCAATTTTCGATTCCCCGGAAATATGCATTTCCGTATTTCCGTGCTCGTTAGTTTCTCGCAGCGGCCCGGCGTGACTTCGCAAATATCCGGACATCGACGAGCTCCTCCGTCGACGTAAGGTACCTCGTGCGTAAACTTCGCGTACAATTCACCCGCGTTTCACAGAACTCCTAAATTCGGTGGGTACTTTTTCGCGCGTTCGCCTGAAGCTAGCGCCGCGCCTATGCGCGATTCGTGATTCGTGTACTTATTTGTCAATTTTCGACGTGTGCAACTCGCCGTTCGCAGTGACTCGCTGGCGGTTTCTTTGACGAGAATAGTGGCTTTTGTACTAATGCGGAGATTTGACTAATTGCAGACTTGTGATACAATTCCTTTAATGACAGGTAAAAATTAAAAGTCGTTCAAGTTATGTAACACACAATGACGAATGCCCAGCGAATTTGTGCGATTCACGAATCGCGCATTACGAATCGTGCACAGTGCGGCGGTAGCTTGAGAGAAAAGAAGAGAGAGAGAGAGAGAAATAGAGAGGGCAGGATTTCGGCATTTCGCATTCGTGACTCCCGCGTGGAAATAATCCCAAGGATTCCCGCAAGGTCGTAAACATTCGGAGTCGTGGCATATATTATGTAGCACGGACTAATAACGATTGTCACTGCGTGCCGGTGTAATTCAGGAGGATGCCGCAATACTCGCCGAATACATTCGAGATGAGAAATAAGCGAGTTAATAACAGAGTTTCTCTACGATGCGTATTCTAGGACGCGGACGAGAAAAAGAAAGGGAAAGCGAGAGAGAGAGAGAGAGAGAGAGAGAGAGAAATATGTACCATATGTGTAATTTGTTGGGCAAGAATCGTGGCAATTATCCCAGGGAAACGCTTAGTTTATGCGTATATCGAATCTATCTTCTCGCGTGCAAATTTGAAATCGTTAGATAGAAAGTAAATAGATAGAATTTTCATAGAAAATAAATGCGAGCTCTCTCTCTCTCTCTCTCTCTCTCTCTCTTCCTCCCCCCCCCCCCCCGTTCAATTATCGTATCTTTCCCAGTCCCGGGATATTTTTTACGGACTGTGTGAAATTAAAACAATTTCACCTCACGTTCTCCGCGCGCGTGCGTTTTCCGTCCGAATAATTCAGAACGAAATTGACACAGGAGATCCAATCGGCAATCCCAATTTCTCGTATAATTACCTTACGGTACCAAATTGTCGTAACCTAACCTAACCTACAGCGGCGTTTACAAAAAAAAACCCCTCTCCCCCCCCCCGCTCCGAGCCCGCGTATTCCAACGTCCGGGGAATGTCTCGGTGTCACGTTCTCGCACCGGAGCGGCCGTAATTTCTCCCCTCGCCGCGGGCGGCTCACCTGAGATCCCACACGGAGTCGATGGATCCAGAGATCACGGACGGACGGGACCGGACCGGGTATCGAACTGCCGGACGGAGGAGGGTGCTGTTCTCTCTCTCGAGAGAGAGAGAGAGAAAGAGACACACGGCTACGTAAGCGGAGCACCTCGCGGACGAGCGAACGGCACAGGAACGATCCGCACGGTACGACGCGCGCGAGAACACTGACGCGGGCGGCTCGCGGCCGCGCGCCGCGGCCGCGCGGCGCGGCACGGGGTAGGCACGCGCGTGTCATACGCTCTCAACCCATTAACCCTTTATGTCTTCTAAAGAAAGAGAGAGAGAGGGGGGGAGAGAGAGAGAGAGAGAGAGAGAGAGAGAGAAAGAGAGAGAGAGAGAGTAATTTAAATAATAATCCTCCCCCGCGACACACTGCAGTCGCCCCGCGATTCCCATAGCCGTATCGGAGTCCTTCGGAGAAAGGGCGGGCGTGCGCACCCGTGGAAATAAAGTTCTCTCCGCGTTGTGTATGACCGTGCCCGCCCCTCGCCCATACGAAGGTATCCGTACGTGCGTACGTGGGTGTGTCGCGCGTTCGCGGGGAGAGATGAAATTAAAAATCTTTTCCCTAGATTACTCATTACGAGATAGACTGCCGATATGAAATGGCGGTTTTTTTTCTCTCTCTTAATTAAATCAATTAGGCACCATCCGTTGGTGCCACCGTGAACTTCCCAGTGAGAAATGATTCGTCGATCGACGTCGAAATGATGTCGATCGACGAATCATTTCTCACTGGGTTATTGTCCTCGCAGTAAAATTTGTTTATACTGGAAAATCGATCGTCAGATCGTACGTGTAATTGTTGCGAAGGAGATTTGCGAAATTGGATGTCGAGGAGCCGCCATATTTTATCAGAAGCCTATCTCATGATAGGGGACTTCCCCGTGCGTGCGCGCACGAGCGTGCGTGTTCGTTAACCTTTGTAGTACAACGAAACTGTATATTGCGATAACGATGTTTGAGCTTTTACGAGTGAACGATGTCTCTAAATGTGATTTGATGTATTACTTCTAGCAATAAGATAAGTTTGTTATACTTAGAACGCGTTTGTTTCCTCTGTTGAAGAAAAAATGGAATCATTCTGATTTGATTTATTATCGATAGTTGTTATTCGAGAGACTTCGAGAAACGAAAAAATCGGCAATTTGAGGAGAATGATATTTCGTCGAGTCTTCCCGTTAATTCGTGAAAAGACAGTGTCGTTACTTTAGCATAAAATATTTTTGTTACAATACAAAAGTTAATATGCATGGTGTAAATAGTTTCACTTAAAACATTTCTTCAATTGCTTTAATTTTCCCTTTAGTTACTGTTGGGTAACCATTTTTTTCATTTGCGATAATACGACCTGTTCCCTAATAAAAAGTAAAGCTATTTACATTTTTAGTTTTAATTTTTCACCTTAACTCGAAAATGATTAACCGCATAAAAAAAAACACGAGAGGAAAGTTTTGTCGAGTTTTAGTTCGGGATGTAAAAAAAAATAGCGGCACGCCATTCTGTCACTAAAAAAAAACTTAATATTATTACCCATGCACGCGTCCCTGGTGGATTAAAAAATGTACCATCGGTACTTGAAAATAATTTTTAATATCACATGTACCAAATTTGAATAAAATACCCTCAAATTTTCTAAATTTTCACTTTTTTTTCTCCAATTTGACACACTCTATTTTGAAAACACAGCACCTTAGGACACGCTGCGTTCATGGGACATTTTCTTCATAAAATAACCCAAGGAATATATCTCCTTACATTTTAGTATTTACTTAGGAATCACCCTGTATAATAGCAATTTAATGTGAAACAAAATATACGGAATTATATTAAAAAAAACTCTCCTCTTCCAACATAAAATATACGTACATATATCTCGACGGCGAAGCATCATTATAAAATATAATGAAATTTATCATATATTTCTAGGAGACTTTGACAGGTGTACGGAAGTGATATACCAAATGTGATATAAATTGATATACCAAAACCACTACGTACCAGAATGTTCCAAAAAGAATTATTTTAAATTACTCCGTGAGATCGCTATTCGTGATAAAAAAAATTTTTCTCGCACAAGTGGAACGTTTATAAATTTAGAGAGATTTCGCTAGCAATTTTTTAATTGTATCGTGAAGCTTAGCGCTCGGAATTTATAACGGAGACAGCCGCTATTCTGAAAAATTTATAAGAATTTCCCTACTGTTACGTATGTTCGGGTGTCAATGCATGTACAATATATCGTTGGGAGCCGCTGAAATTTGAATCCCTCGTGGCTTATTTTAAAGAGTTTATCACACAATTTATAGTCGGCATTAACAACAAATTACTCCGCAAAGTTTTAATCGAAAACGCAGCACCATTTAATTGAACTTTTCCTCTGCGGCCTCTTCGGTCAAGGGAGAAGAGAAGGGGGAGGGGGGGGGGAAGGAATTCAATTAAAAAGTACCGCGTGACTATATACGCTAATGTAAATGTAATGCCTCGCGGCTTTATCGCACATTTAGCGACAAATGTGGCCATCTCTCTGCCCTCGCCCTCCATTTTTATTCTTATTATATAAAATGTAATCGCGTGTAATCAGATTAACAACCGCAGCATCGTTGCGTTTGAACGGCGCGCGATAAAAATCATCATTTTCACGAATTAAATGGCGTCACGCGGAATCAGTTTTTACTTATCATCCTGCATTAATAATTCTCGATTTAGAATAAATAACAATGTAATTATCGTGGTAACCGCGATGCGCCGTACGCGGATGGCACGGCGAAAGATATTTGATATCGAAAGCGCAGCATCGCCGCCTCAATCGTGTACGCCGCTGACAATTCGAGAGTGTGTCCCCGGCTGGTTTCTCGCCGAGAACGTATCTTGGATGTGGTACGAGTTTATGGGGTCAGCGACGAAAGGAGAACTCACCATGGAATGTGGTAAAGGCCGGAATGAAGGTCGATATATACGGGGGAGATTCTACCGATCGGTCGATTGGTCGCTTGGTCGATCGGTCGCCTCCTTCCTCTCTCTGTCTCTCTCTCTCTTTCTCTCTGGCCGTGTTTCCGATAATGGACCCGAAAATACGCAGATCGAGAATTCCCGCGCCAATTTCCCCGTTCTCGGCTCGCTTAACGGCGCTAATTAATTTTACAGGCCGTTTCGTTGCGACTAATCGAAGCCGCCCGCCAAATTCTCCCATAAACAAGCCAACCGAGAGGTCCATACGGTGCAGCGACGTTGCACGAATATTTAATTATTTTTCCGAGCACCTTGGTCACCGCTCAATCAAATGATCGTGATCAAGGCGGAGACGATCGTTGTAAATTGATCAAGCGATAGAATCGTTTATTGATATTAGGAAGAGCTCAGAATTTTGGATCGTCCCGCTGCGAATTTCGGGAATTTTCAACGTGCGGCCGGTGAAAATTCTTTTAAAATTTAATCTAACGGAAAACTGAATTTAATTGCGAATCGCGCGGATATACGAAGAAAATAAAAAAAAATAGTTGGTATGGCATTTATCCGCCTCGTCATAGCAATCATCGTTCAATTTCCTGGTTTTTGTTCGCTCGCCGTTGGCGGTTTTTGAATTTTTCGGAAGCACGAGATGAAAAATTGCTACCGGGTTGGCATGCAATGTGAATTATATCGAAACACGAATCAGCACCTCAAAGGTACATTATAACGTTTATTCGACGAATCCAAATCTGCAACTTCCAAAACACCACCAGCGCCGCAAATTTTCGATTTCTTGTTGTTCACGTTCAATCGTTATTTAAAATGGAATCGCGCACCTACGATCGAACATCTATTTTCCTTCAAATTCTTTCGCGAAGTTCAACATTCTCCTTTTTAAGTCCAGACTAACACGCGAACGAACGCGAACAAACGCGAATAAGTGGCTTGCTTATATTAAACAAATAGCAAACAAAAAAAGGGAGAAGAATTAAGAATGCAATGGTTATTGGTGCATTCTTCTGGAGTTCAAATATTCTTAATTTCGGAATATTCCAATCGAATATTCTATAAATATACATGGTGTAATAAAACCACCGGATATCCTTTTAATCGCAGATTCTTTAGAAAATTTTAAAACAAAAATTCTAATACAAAAATGTTAAGGCTACAATTTTTTAATAATAAGCGAGTATATTTCACCAATGATAGACCTGAGATTTCGCACGCTCAGGCACGGCGACGCGACAAAGTCGAAAAAGTCTTTCTTTTAAATATAAACTCACAAAATTGATATACATATGGTTTTGTCTCTAACACTTCATTCGAATCTTCGTTCGAATCATTTGTATAAATCAAATAAAAACACAGAACAGATGTTTTATTTCGCACAAGTAACACATCACACAAAAAAGTAAGACACTTACCTTACGCTTTCTCTGCTGTTGCCGGATGCCTCCTGGACCTGCTCCTCCTCTCAGATTTCCTTCTTGCACTGACACAACACTCACTCGCGAAAATCATCGATCGCGCGAAATTTCGGACACTCCCGTACGCGACGTGAAATACCGCGAAACGCACGAAATATTATTAACAAATATCGCGTGACTTTCCGTTATACAGATTACTCAAACAACTTGCATTTTTTATTCGGAAGAATGGATAAATCACTGTTGAATTGGCGATATAAAACACAACGCGAGCATCGGAGCATAATCTGCGGTAAAGAAGTAGTTATTAGTCCGCAACGAAACGATATTTTACAATCTTTGTCATTCAATCTCGTCCTCAAAATGAATTATGTGAGCAAAATTTCCAGCGATAAATAGTTGTTATTAATTGCAACAGTTAATCGAGATAATTTTCGATTACACTTACATAATGTAACAACGTGCGATAAGCGACTTTCCTTACTTTCTGCCCGTTCGAGTTGCGAAGAACGTCAGAGCGAATTACAGCGTGAGCGCCGAAGTCGCATAATTTTCTCTCTTTTCCCGAAAATGGAACACGAAATCAATAGATAATTAAAAGCGCGGTGCGTAAACGAGATGTAACCGCGACAAAGTACCACGGTTTATATTCGTATTTTAGATGAATTAGTCTCGTGAAATTAATATTTATAATTAATATTTATACGTTGATAAAGAGCCGTCGCTTCAATATACAATTCATTTCTCATTATAAGCTGTAGAATCTTAATAATTAATTGAGGAACGTTACTTGTTACTAATAAAGGTGTGCAAATCAATAGTGTTTTATCCCTCCATTCATCGCGATCGAGTCTTGGAAACCGATAACGCAAAAGTAATAACACGCGCGGAGCGACTCTCGCTGCTGCCTGCCGGCACGACGTTCGGCGAGCGAATGATATCGCAGCGACCTTCAGATACACGATGGCACGCAAAAACCTCATACGTCACCGCGCCGAGAGAAAAACAACTACAAACGTTGAGAATTCGGTGTCTTTTTTTGTTCCGTGACTGTTACTACGTTTTGTGTATCATTCTGCGGACTTATTGGTATTGATTAAATTAACGATTAATTCTGTTCACTCGAGAAAATGTATCGGAACAAAAATCGTTGTTACTTAAATTCTAAATTACTAAGATTAGAGATTTTACCTCAATAGTGTATACAAATGTATACTTCTAAATTGCAAATCTTTATTTACTATGAATCTTCTCTCTTCACTTCTCTTTTAGATTCATAGTAAATGAAGGTTTGCAATTTAGAAATATACATTTGTATACACCAGCTATTGAGGTAAAATCTCTAATCTTAGTAATTAGAATTTAAGTAACAACGATTTTTGTTTCGAAACATTTTCTCGATTGAACAGAATTAATCGTTAATTGAATCGATACCAATAAGTCCGCAGAATGATACGCAACAACAGTCACTGAACAGAGTAATTTGAAATATTAGGTATAGAATTTTTAATTTCGTAGACAGGACAACGAACTCTCTACGTTTGTTGTTTTTCTTGCCGCGCGGTATCGTGCGACGTTACGCGGGCCATTGTTTACGCGAAGGTCGCTACCACTCGCTACCACTCGCTCGCCGAACGTCGTGCCGGCAGGCAGCAGCGAGAGTCGCTCCGCGCGTGTTATTACTTTTGCGTTATCGGTTTCCAAGACTCGATCGCGAAGAATGTAGGGATAAAACGTTATTGATTTGTACACTTTTATCAGCAACAAGTAACGTTCCTCGATATTTGTTAATAATATTTCGTGCGTTTCGCGGTATTTCACGTCGCGTACGGGAGTGTCTGAAATTTCGCGCGATCGATGATTTTCGCGAGTGAGTGTTGTGTCAGTGCAAGAAGGAAATCTGAGAGGAGGAGCAGGCCCAGGAGGCATCGGGCAACAGCGGAAAAAACGTGAGGTAAGTGTCTTACATTTTCATGATATTTGTTACTTGTGTGAAATAAAGCATCTGTTCTGTGTTTTTATTTCATTTATTCAAATGATTCAAACGAGGATTTGAATAAGTGTTAGAGACAAAACCATACGTATACAATTTTGTGAGTTTATATTTAAAAGAAAGACTTTTTCAGTATTCTATATAATGATTTTAATAAATATCTATTTAAAAAAATATAAAATATGAAGTATACAAGTATGTAATACAATAATTTCGATTTTACATAATTAGTCTATATTAATCATATACATATTTGTGTTTTTACAGTTTAACATACATAATTATCGAGGTACAACTCTGCTGTTGCGAATCGTATCAGTGAGTGATAAATTACTTTTTATTTTAAATTGACGTTGCGCATACAATTACTTCTTTGCATGTATACAAATTCTTAAAAGTATACAATGCTCAACCACAAACTGCGCGCACGAAGCGTGCGTTTTGTCATTTCTAGTAAACTATAAAAGTGAGATGAGGATGCAATATACATATTACAAACATAATTGTATCAATATTTTAAAATAATATTGCTACAACATTATTAAAGTAATATTGTAAAATAATGTCTCTGCAATATCTATGTAACATTACACTGCAATATGCAATGTTGTTGCAAGCTTTTGTGTTACTTCTATTAAACGCAAGTCCAGAAATCCAAGTCTAGAAGAAGAGAACAAGAGCAGTATGTCGTGTAGAAATAGTTGCGGACTTCTTTAAGAGAGATCGCTGCCAAACATCTGTCAGGTTGTCAGTAAAGCCATGATATTGACGATGCTAGAATTCGATTCAAAATCTCAGTCTGAGCAATGTGTTGCTAATAAAATCGCTGCTTTTTCGTAAAAGTTGCAAATTAATTGATTATAAATTTCTCTGACCGCATTCTAGTGAACTTGAAATTAAAGATGTTAATAATTGACGTTTTTAATTCTATCTTCTATCTTATCGACACTGATCGAGTTTGCCAGCGACTTTAGGATCCCCTTAAGTATGAAAATGTTCTGCTATGCGGTCCGCAACGTATCCTGCATGGTATTATTTTGTGCATAAAAACGCGTGCGCAAGTAAAACGAATTACAAGCGCACAAATTATATTTAACTGTGTCGGTAAAAAGATAGCTGAGAGATTCTCTTAATGAGCGAAAAATTAGAGTTCAAATTCGATCGAAAATCATCGGTTTTTATTCGATTACTCCTATTCCCCTTGTCCATTCTCAAGGAGCAGAAGAACAACCTATCGGAAATAACTTACCGTGAATACCTCTACAATCTTGCTATTAGTATCAGCTTACTTTTCATCTTTTTCCAATTTTTGCAACTAAACAAAGATAAAAAGTAAGTTAAACCGAGATCAAAGTTAATCTGCATTAACAGAAAAGGGCATAAGTGTTCAATGTCTATCTTTATCGTTCGTTAGTTGTTTAATTTCATTAATGAGAGGGAATTCTTAATTAATTACCTACTTACTTAACTTAAATATCGAGTAGCGCCGTTCAAACTCACCAAGATACGTTGTTTGTTCACACGCTCGTCTGCGCGGTTTGGTTTTAGAAAATGCGCTGCATCAAGAATAGAAACAATTCTCGCCTGCGATAAATAAGAAGAAGTAGAACGTGACATCGAATGCGTACTATTGAGTACGAATCCAAGGACTCCGTGTTAACGAAAATTGAGGATCATTTCCCACTAGACCGGCCGTTTGTCGCGGCAAGCGCGACGCCGGAGATTTCCGTGTTGTTTACGGAAATACATGCACGTTTCCCTCCGGCGAGTCGTAATTCAGGATTCCCTCCTTGCATTATTTATGCTTGCATGCAAATACGTGCGCTCGCGTTATGAATGACCCGCGCGATACGTGCTAAGTACCGTTGAGCGCAGAAAATAATCCGCTTCCGGAAATCGCATTTACGCAGAATTAATTATCAGCGGAGAGTACCCGGAGAGAGAACATTTTAATCGCTCGCTATTCCGAACGACCGGCGCCAGCTTCGAAGGAGCACATCCTGCGAATCCTTCGAGTCCTCTTGGACCACCCCAAATTTCACTGCACATTCCCTGTATTAAATGGAATTATACAGTCAATGGTTTCCCGGTTGGTATATCACAAGTTAATATTTTTTTCGAAAACGAAGTCTTTTCGTGAAAAAAAATGCAGCGCTATACAAGTTTACCGAGAAGGAGTTACATATAAAAAAGAACTTCAACGTCATTGGAATTAACTAAACTTAACTGTTTATCTAAACGCTGTTAAATAAATAATCAAGAAATTAAGGGGATTCTAAAGCCGTCTGTTTTACCAACATTTTCTTATTGCGGCTATAATCTTTTAATTGGCTTTATAAAATTGCAAAATTGTTGCACACAATTAAAGTGCAAGCATAAAAACAAGAGTAGGACGGTCGACTTGATATCAAAAACGAAAAGGAATTTAAAATATCATTAATTTTTGGCACGTGCATTTTTTTATTGTAGCTAATCTTTGAATTGGTTTTATAAAATTTAAAAATTTTGCTACGTGATTAAAGTACAATCAAAGTAAAGGGTAGGGCGGTTAACTTTATATAAAAAAAGAGGAAGAATTAAAAATATTACTTTTTTTAGTACGTAGAGCTGACAACATTTGCTTAATACAATATAAAAGGTCTACATGTTACACATACAAAATAAGGGTCTTCTACCCTAAAAACAATATGCAAGAACAATATCCTGCAATCGGGACTAAGATTGGAAGCCTAGAAAAGAAAATATCCTAAAACACAATTTCATAAAAAATTTAAATTTTCAAATATGAATTTTTCTTTTAATTAGACTTTTAAACGCACTGTTTTAAATATAACAATGTGTGCGTGTGTGTGTGTGTGTCTACTGTGTGATACGCACTCGATCCTGGTATTATTTGTGGAAAAAGCCAATAAAAAGATTCACATCCGCAAAAATTATATGTGACTGTGTCGGTAATACAAACGGCTTAAGGATTCCCTTAAGTCGACGTGTAAACATCAACGGTGTCGGCGTACCGCTGTGTAAAAGTGGTGTACGCCGTTCCTACAAAACGCGCGCGCCGGGGAGTAGAAAAATTTCAGAAATTTCTGTCGCCGTTGCCTACGCGACGCCAGAGCGTCGCGTCGCGTCGCGTCGCGTTGACCGTAGACGTGCGTCTCCAAAAAGTAAATAAGCCGTGAAATATTGCACGCTCGCGGCGAACGCACACGAGACGGAGTGAGGGAGGAGGAGGGAAAGGGAAGGCGCGGGGGTGGCCCTATTATCCATCACGAGGACTGTCAGTCCCATGTGGGATAAAGTCGACGGTGTATCTCGTCGAGACGTTAGCCCTCGATACGTCAAAGGGCACGGAGACGGCGACGACGACGGCGACGGTGGCGGCGGCGTTCGATTACGCCCCCTCGATGACGGGTAAAAAGGATCCGACGCGATCCCGCGCGTAATCTCTCCCTTTGTAAGAATTCCGGGGGAAAGAAAGCGCGGATATACGCGACGCCGGGTGCTCAGCAATAACTTGTTATACAGAGTGTCCCAGACCTAACGCACCACTCGTTAACGACAGATTCCCGAAATCATTTTGAGACGAAAACTCTACGCTTCTCGTTTAAAAAAACTATTACAATCTCGACGCTTCGGCGTTAGGATTTTCTTCTTAAAACAATCCCGGGAATACTTGTATACCCTCTGCAGAGTCATTATTTTGTCAGATTCTCGTAAAGGCTCAGCACGACATCATTATAACTTTCTTTTCTCCCTCAGTTCGGATAACATTTCTAAAGCAAAATTGAATTTTGTAATTATACTATCGTGCACATAAGATTGTAATGTAATTGTGGAATAACATCTAGGAGCCATTATTTCCAACGTCTGTTATTTCTAACCGACCGTTAATTTTCAATTCCTATTGGCTATACTGAAAGTTAACGGTCGGTTAAAAGTTAGACGTTGAAAATAGTGGCCCTATGCGTTGTATGAAGGGCGTGATAACGCATACAAAAATGTTTGACATGATTAATGTTATGAATGAGTATTGCAAAAAGTTTTTACGAACGTTTCGTGTTCCGTAATTTTGTTTACTAAAGATAACCGTATTTTTATTATTTTATTATTGCTTTATTATTTTACCTATTCGTTGCACCACGCTGTAGTGATCCCGATTATCGTTAATTAATATCGCATATTTCAATTAACTCGTTCGCGTAATCGTACCGTGGAAAATTCATCGATCAGATAAAAGCGGATCCGGATCAGGCAAGCGCGAACAAGTACGAATAAACAATCTGTTTCGACGAGTGCAATCAGTGCCGTTCTAAATTGTTCATCCGCATTTGTTCACGCTCGCTGGCTGTCTCGACCTTAACTCTACGATCGCACGAAATACACTTGACGAAAATGACGAAGATATTCCCGTCGTTCAGGCTGCGTGTCATATTTATAACATAACATCACGATCGCCCAATTCTGTTTAACATATATTTATTTCTCGTTGAATAAAACGTAAATATAAGCATGCCAAAAGTGCAAGTAGTAAAATTACAGCCCAATCTCAGTGAAAAGTGATGGCTGAAAAGACGTCGAATCGACATCGTAATTTTGCCAGACGAGAAACACGGAGGAACATTCGGCTTCTAGTGCTAAACGATTCGCGGATCGAACTACGATGTTCGCGCACAAAAAGTTTACATCAATGCCGTATGTACACTTGTCGCGCGCAATTCGCGCACTGCTTCACGTTTATCGGCCGCGCGAGCCGAATTACAGATATAATCGTGATTCAATAAAACGCGAGACGGTGTTCGTAATCGTTTCCCAGATAACCAAGCGTGAGATCCCACACGAGATACCCCTACCGCATTGTTACTGCATTGCCACGATAAAATAGCTGCCCCTATTAACTCTCTTGATAGAAATATAATTTTTGCATCGTAGAATGATAGAACGATAAAACCGTTGAGGGAGTGAGATGAAGTCTCATCGACTTCAAAGGTTAACTTTTACGATGCATCCCTCGCCAACAAGTTTTTCTTGATACTTTTTACGAGCCCTTCGAGAGTCGTGTCGGGGTGTTCGACACTTCTAATGGAGGGTGACAGGCGATGGGAGATATTTAATGGTCCAACAGTTGCTCCTATAAAGACCCATCTTTTCCACGGAAAAATATCGATGAAATTTTTTGCAAAATTCTCCTCGCACTTTTTTCTCTGCTTCTCCATCTAGCTATTAGTATTTTTAAATAAATTAACAAAGGATATATTTTTGTGTACATTTTCTCTTTATTGCATGGATATAAGTGAATAATAATTAATATAATAAAACCTAAAAAATATATATAATACGATACTATTGCTTTCTAAACTTTTCGTAATCAACATACATTTGGTTGCATATGCATATTTATTATATTTTATTATTTCTACATCATCCGAAACGTACTCGTATACTCGTAATTTTAAATTTGGAATTGTTAAAATTGTTTGATAAAATGAATGCGTGTGTGATTTGTATAAGCAGTCTCTTGTTCGAGTACTTCTAGTATCGATAATCTTTATATACTTATACATAGTATGTATGGCATATACATATGTATAAATATAAAAAGAGATATCTTTATGTCTATGGTGCCATCTGTAGTCAAGTATTTTCAATGCTCCGTTGATAATTTACAATTAGACACTGAGACCATTCAATCAGAATGCCCTTTTAATATAACAATTACCTAACCCGGTAATTGATTGTCAAATGAATGATTGTAAGAATTTACGAAAAATACATTTTTACCGGTAAGTATGTACTATATGTAAAAAAATACATATTACCGTATTTTATATCGAAATTTTGTGTGTTACTTCTCTTGCAAACATCTTGAAAAGGTTACATTAATTTTCTCCTTGCGATTAAAATACAGTAATAATATGATTTTTGTTATAGTACCTTGATAGACGAACAAAATGTGTACACCTTATTATCTTCCTGTCAACGCCTAGAAAAAATCCATTTGGATGGAATTACCTTCGACGATGACAATTTTGAACTACAACCGCAGTACAAAAACTTGGAACGGCTATATCTTTATCACATGGAAGATTACCAAGAATTTTATAATTATTGGGTATTGGACAACAGATCTGATCAATATTTCATTGTTTTTAAAAAATTTTCTAAACTGCAAAAGGTGTATTTCATACACTACGAAGAGAATTTTTTAGAACCAATTAAATAGACTTATTTAAAATTATTTAAAATTATTCTTTTTTATTGAAGTATCTATTTATTCTATTTAGAATAAAAATATGAAATTTCAAATAAATCTGTGTATTATATTAAGTAAATTAATTTTAATCTTTACATTTTCTACATTCAACTAAATATTTCATAAGATAGAGAATACTATTTATTAAATGAAATAATTGTCATTTTTGTCAAATAAGAAATCCAAGTTTCTTCGCTGTAAAACTTATATCTTCGTAAACATTTTATTGAATTAAAGTAAAATTGTTTAAATTTAAATTTATCTACTGTATAATACTTAATATAAATACTTAAATGTTTCAGACAAAAGCTGTTTATATTAATTAGTATTATAAAATGGTATAGTAAATAATAGGGGGTTCCATTAAGAAAATTTAATGACCTTTCCGTGACCTTGACAACGCCATTCGAGGTCATACTGATATTGCTATGTAATGCACTACTTGAAACCCTACCACTTTTGTCTGAAAAGTTTTCTTCTGGAACTTATACGTTTTGAGATATTCTATGTGCTCAACTTAGAGGAAATATATATATACTACCCAGCAAACACCAAAGTAACAATTATATAACATTAGCACACACGAATTATGTTATATTTATGTTGATATTACGTAACCGTTACTTTGGTATTTGCTGGATTATTCCCCTGGTAGCACATGTGGTCTTATTGACGTCTATTTTACGTTATATTTCGTTATATCGACGTCTTATTGTGGACGATATTATGACGTTATAAAAAAGGCGTTAGTTAGACGTTCTTTTAAGACCCAATTTGGTATTCTACAATTGTTTTCATTTTTTAGTTTCCTTTAATTAAAATAGACTGTTAATATTCCACTTTTAAGTCTTCTAATTATACATACATATATGTATAACTATCGTAAATAAAAATCTATTTTCGTTATCACTTATGTGCAGTCGAATCAGGTGTTCAGTAATTTTGTTCATATTTTAAAGTTTACGCATTGCAATTGAGATAAGACATTCATGCCAAGACTTGGAGATAATAAATTTACATGGAGTAACGTTATCACAGAAGTGTGTAGAGACCCTTGCTAATTGAAAGAATTTACGAAAAATACATATTCACGGGTATGTACTATATTTAAAAAAATACATTATATCCTACAAGTATAAGATTACATGTTAGAATAGGAAAAGTGGAGGTAACTGGCAGTTCATAGATATATTGTCAAAGCTTTGAACTTCAATTTGAAAAGGATGATTTTGTTTGAAAGAAAGAAAAGGAAACCAAAAGAGACAGTCGATTATCACATTCTATGCATTTATTGATATAATAAATGATAGTAAAGAGTTTCTTAATCTTCTTCCTCTTCTGGTGCAGCACCACCACTTCCTTTCCTCAGGTTCTTCCTCTTGACGCGGCCAGGTCTGCCACCGCCGAAGGGCGACTTGAGCGAGAAATCGATGTGTTTCTGCGAGTCCAGTCGCACGATAAATGACGGGATGTTCACCACTTGTTTGCGCACTCTGCAACAAAAACTCTCCGCTGATCACGCAGTCTTCGAGAGCTCGTGGTCATTTATCGCAAATTCTTTCGTTACAAAAGGCAAGAACTCTACCGAAACTTATCCCCTTTTCTCGATGAAAACGAAGAACTTGAACAGCTCGACAGGCGTTGAGTACCGATGAACGGCACTCAAGTGGCCTGCACGAATCAAATTAAGTTAACAATTGAATTCTCGACTCAGTGAATGCAATTCAACCAGGTCCGGTCGACAAGGTTTCATCATCCTGGTACCTGAGCAATAGAATTCATTCGTCATCTTGCCTTGCAATACCGCGCTAAATGTTAAAGTGCATTTAAATACGAAAATTCATGCAGACTCTGCCAAAACGCGCGAGCATTTAATTTCCCACAATACAAAATATCCGAACAACCAAGTTTTACATTACAATTTTACGATACAAAACTTTGAGAAATTAATTTTTTGCTCTTTTAAAAAAATATTGCAAGTAGCATCCTGAAAGTGTTACAGACTTCAGTAATTCTGATTCAAGACACAGAAGTTTAAGGTGTAACAAATACAATATCGTTCATTTAGCACACGTATTTAAACTTGTAGCCTGGTCTGAAACCGAGAAAGTAACTTGTGTAACCTTAACCGGTGATTAATCCAGGCTTTTGATCTCGCCTCAAAGATTAGAAGAGCGCCGTTAGAATTATTCGGCCACTTCTTGCCCATTTTTTAAGGCGTTTCTTCAACCCTCTAAATTGTGCTCGAAGGTGCAAATCCTTTTCTCAGCAATAAAACATCTCCTTTTTCTTCAGGGATACCTCCCTTTTACTGTAGCAAAAGCCGTTGTCATTATTATTTACCGAATATGACGTTGGCGAATGAGCACGCGGGCATGATGGATGGACTTGGCCAGACCCAGCTTGAATACTTGGGTCTGTAGACGTCGCTCCAAGAAGTCCTCAATCTTTAGACCCAATACATAATCGAGCTTCATATGGGCCTCGTTCAACACGCCAATCCTTACCAAGCGGCGCAGCAGGGCATTTCCTATAAGAATGTTCCTGTTATACGTAAAAATTTTGGAAAAGCTCAGAGCAGGACTCGTCTTGCTGAATTTCTCAGAAATTTTTACGCTTATCCACAAAAGCATTCGGACAAGAGGTGTCAGGTTATACGGTTATCATCACGTTTTGCTATCACTTTAATGCTATCGGCTGCGTATAAGTAACTATTTAAGCGCGCAGTTTCTATCTAATTGGAGTAAATGTATGTCTCCAAATACGTGGGCTCGTGATATACAACCAACCTTCAAAGAGACGCTTCGGATCCTTTTCCTCCAATGTGAGCAATTCACGAGCGGCTTTACGGATCTTGGCCAGGGTGTACTTTACTCTCCACACCTCGCGTTTGTTACGGAGACCATACTCTCCGATGATGCGCAATTCCTGGTCGAGACGAGCTTTCTCGTACGGCCTCCTGGGCGTGACGTAGGTCTTGGAGAAGACCGACGGGATTCTTCCGTTAACCATGACGAGGGATCGTCTGAGCGGGAATTAATATTGGTACAAATTACGTAGATACAGGGAGAAAGAGAGAGCAAGGACTTTTGGACCCGATAACCTCGCGCGAATCGAGAACGGAACGCCCGCCACGTGTCCGCACTTGGACAAGAAGCTGGAGAGAGCGAGGAGACACGTGGTCGCGAAAACGTATCGACATAAGACCGCGAGTTGAAAAGAGTAGAACGAATTTCGCCGAGATGACCATAATCGAATAAATTGATAGAAAGAGGCACAAGTAACGTGGATATTACCTTCAGCAGCGTGACGAGAAACGTGACCTCTCACCAAGACGACCGCATCGAAAATGGCCGAGCGCAACGCCGAGTACCGGATATTGCCTCATGAGCGGAATGAGCGGGCGATAGAATAGAAGGAAGTGGGGGAGACAGTGTCGCCAACGCGTGCTGAGCACAGACCTAAACTGGAAGGCTCGGATTAGGGTGCGTTTTCAATGAGCGCGTCGAAAGTTCCAAAAACTGAAAATGAGCGTAAAGCCCGCTGCAGACGATGCTATTTTTCCTGCTGGATTGCTTGCAATCTAATAAATTACTACCGTTGCACCATTCAGCACTCAGGATTCCTAGTAATTTAGTAAATCGCAAGCAATCCAGCAGGAAAAATAGCATCGTCTGCAGCGGGCTTAAGCCTTGTGTCCACGATCCAAACTGTGTCCAAGTTCTAGTTCCGAGAAATGCGTAGCCAATCACCTTGCAGCTTTTATGGAATAGCTGCACGGTGATTGGCTACAGATTTCTCGAAACTAGAACTTAGACCAAGTTCTAGCATCGTGGACATTGGGCTTTAGTCCCAGTCTACAATAGATGATTTAAGCCCTAAGCTTTAAGAAATTGGCCAATCACGGTCAAGTATGAGAAGAATGCGCGACTGTGATTAGTCAATTTCTTAAGGCTTAGGGCTTAAATCTCTATTGTAGACTGGGACTTAGTCCCAGT
>NW_011967159.1:702548-711569 GCF_000949405.1 Vollenhovia emeryi | reverse complement strand
TAGTAACATGCAGGATTGCAACCGAATCTGATATATTTTCTCAGATTCTCATCAGATTTCTCATCAGATTCGGTTGCAATCCTGCATGTTACTAGACCGGTTGGGTTAACCGGAGCTTGGTGAAAGTTGCCCTAAAACGCCCAGCGTGGCCGCTCCAGGGGCACGATTCTTGAATTTATTCGAAGGAGAAACGTATACGAAAATTCTGCTCTTACAGAAAAGTTGCAAGTTGATTGGCTATTCGCATGGCTTTAACCAATCGACTTTCAACTTTTCTGTCAGAGCAGAATATTCGTATACGTTTCTTCTTCGAATGATTTCGAGAATCGGGCCCCAGGTTTCTCTCTGCTTCTGCTGATATTATTATATTTTGGGGAAATTTTGACGAAATACGACAAATTTGGGGAAAACTGCTGAACACGTTGGGGAACTTGAGTTTTAGCCATCTGGCAACACTGGGACTTAGTTGACGTTCATTTCTTCAGAGGGAGCATTTGTTTCTAAGCTGGAGTCTGGAATTCTGGATGGCCGCTTAGATTTCTAGCTCTCTTGGCTGAACTCGGCACTCGGGTTTTTCTCTACTTTCACGCGACATCATCGTGGCTCTGTAAATGCCGCTGACGGGGGAAGCATGTAGCTCTCGGGAACGAAGAATAGCGATACAATTCTGTCCGTACTGTGCTAATCTTCTCAGGTTCCGGGAAGACCCATTGGACAATCGATTCGCGTGCCCCACGTGCCCGTACATCTACACCATAACCGCGCCGGTAATCGTGCGCACCTACTTCACGGGTAAGAAGCGCGCCGATATTTACGACGCCGAGTCCGCGTTGATGGGCATGCAGACGACGGAGGAACGTTGCCCCAAGTGCTCGCATCCGCGCGCCTACTTCAAACAGCAGCAGACGCGATCCGCCGACGAGCCTATGACTACCT
This sequence comes from Vollenhovia emeryi, assembly GCF_000949405.1. Lineage (NCBI taxonomy): Eukaryota > Metazoa > Arthropoda > Insecta > Hymenoptera > Formicidae > Vollenhovia > Vollenhovia emeryi. The sequence continues at coordinate 710,633 of NW_011967159.1, read as the reverse complement.
TGTACAAATGCTGCAACCACGCGTGTGCTCATACGTGGCGGGTCGATTGAGCTCGCGAATTCATTCGCAGGTAAATTTACCAGATAATCGCAAGAACGACCTTACAAAGGCAGGAGGCAAGGGGACAATTAGACCTGAGTCACTCTTTAAATTGTTGCTGACTTCTGAGGAAACTCAAAGAAAAATGGAATGAAGGTTAGAGCTGTCTCACTATAGGTTGCATAGAATTGCGTCAGAAGGTGAATGTTGTGCGTGGTCTACAATACGTGGAGTAAGGGAGAGCCCTAACTTCTAGCTTTTGGTGTAAGGAAGCTGAAATACGGGCATGATTTTTAAAATAATTGTAACACTGATTGATGGCATTTTGATTCACCGAGAGTAAGCCTAAGAGCTGAAGTAGGAGTAAGAAATAAGATGGATTTATTTCCTTACTCCTACTCCTTACTCCAGCTTACTCCATGTATTGTAGACCAGCCTTAAGAGAAGTACTTACCATTCTCGAATGAAAAGTAATTTTTTTACAGCAATCAAAATTATAAAAATAAAATCCAAAATTAGATTGTCATGAAACTTTGATAAAAACGGGAAAAAAGGTACAAACACGATTGCAATGGTCTAGAAATCAAATATGTGGGCAAAGAACTTTTATCATTAAGGAAAATTCAAAATGAAGGAACATACCTCGCATGTTACGCTGCCTACTAATTTAGCAGAAACCTATCTTATATTAGGAGGCTTCCCTCCACTACTTCACCCACCTCTAAAAGAAGGTTCTGCAGCTTCTGGTTCTTCTCCAGGTGCGGAGTTGTTGGAGCGTTCGATACATTATGAGTCCCGGCTCGATGGGCCCCATGAAAATCTTCATGAATAGAGCCAGAAGGGAAATGAAGATGCTCGGGTCAGACGAGAAACACTTGTTCTGCGGCGGCGACCGGAGCGTCGCAATGGCGGCGGAAATGTTGCGGCAGGGTAAGGTGATCGCGATACCAACGGACACGGTGTACGGTCTGGCTTGCCTGGCCACCAATTCGCAGGCGGTCCAGCGGCTGTACAAGATCAAGCGACGGAGCGAGCAAAAGCCGCTGGCGATCTGCTTGAGCAACGTCAAGGAGATTGGTGCGTGGGGAGTGATGGACGACATCCCAGTCAACATGCTAGAGGCCTTACTTCCCGGACCCTACACGATCTGCCTGCGACGCACGCCCGCCCTGAACCGGGACCTGAATCCGGGCCTCGACACCGTCGGCATCCGCGTGCCCAACGACAAGTTCGTGCTCAGCGTCGCACAGATTGTCGGCCCGCTCGCGCTTACCAGCGCCAACGTCAGTAGCGAGCCGAGCAGCCTGCATCCGGACGAGTTCCGCGCGCTGTGGCCGGAGCTCGGCGGCGTCTTCCACAATTCCAGGAATTGCAAGAAGCAAACCGAAGCACGCCGGATTGGCTCCACCGTGGTGGACGTGTCGAGCCCGGGCTGTTTCACGGTCGTGCGTCGCGGCATCAACGCGGATCTTATCGTCAAGACACTAGAGAAGTTTGGTCTGAGCATGACCACGGCGGAGTAGCGATGTGTAATTAAACTCGTATTATTCAGTGATGGATACATATATTTGTGAATTGTATTTAACTGAATAATGTTAATTTTTGTACAGCTTCGAAGATATAAATATAACAGATTTAAAGTACTTCATAATCATTATCAGACCAACGCAAAGTAAACCGGAAGAAAGGTACGTCGACGCGAGAAAGTCGTGCGCATTAAAAAGTGTGTAAATATCTGTAAAAATCTGACTAGAACTAAAACATGACGGATTTAGATACCTGGAGATATCCTAGCGCCTTGATGGAAAATTCTGTGGCCTATAATAGGATCGACAATTAATTAATACAGAAGTCGCGATATTTAATTCTCATGATATTGAGAGGGAGAAACTACCATCTGTGATATCGTTCGAAAGACTTGTTTTAATAAAACGAAATATTCTTCGAAATTTGTATTATAATTTCCTATTTATAAAACAATTTCGTCAGCTTCTTTCATCATTTTATCATGTCTAAAATATCGTGACGACTCGTTACAATATATTGTGTAGACACTTTGTACAATTAGAATATACATATACAAGTCTCTGAAAATCTTATTTTATTGCGATTTATTCAGTCTAAGAACATTTCGTATGAGATGTTAAACAATTCCTTACGCTTTCGTTATTATCTAATTGATAGTATTTCTTAGGTTTTTCATTTCTAGCAGTCATTAAAATTTATTATTTAAATTGAAACTGCGCTTGCTTCTATACGATTGGAAATTATAAAATAATGTTCGGAGGCAAATAAACATTCATCGAAAATTCTTTCCACGAAAGATAGATTCTTGCCTGGCCATCGATGAAAAATTTTGTACACCTTGTACAAAATATCGTATCCTCCTTGCAGTCCTTACTTTCGTAATAAACAAATCATGCAATCGTGACGTGCATATGCATATATATATGTATATACATATGTATATACAACAATATATATTCATATATTGTATATATACACATAATACACTCGTTCAATCGCTAGGTCCTCGTTCCGGGCTTGGACAAAAAACATGGTTTTAAAAATAGCATTAATGTAATAAATAAATATTTAATGCTATTGCGGATGTGACCGTCTTCTGTCCTTATCGGACTATGTCCTTGACTGGTCTCGCGCGTCCTAATTACAAATAATCACTAGCGTTTGCTTATTCTAAGCGATAGAGGCTCTCACGAAAGTTTCGTTGGCTCTTCAATGCAGCAATTTTCGACGGCGCGAGGGCACAAGCACGCGATTAAAAATATTTGGATCTTAAAAACAAAGAAAAGCTATTTCACGATTACATTTAGATCACAGGTGATTTCAATGCAACCGGTTCAAGTATCTTAGAAAAGCCAATCTCTTAAGCACGACGCAAGACATCTTCATTTAAATATACTGTCATATATTTAATATATTTAGATTTATAAGTTCTTAAAAAATTAAAAGAAACGAGCAGTTTCGGAATCGTGGAATACGAAAATACAAAGGACTTCGGCGTAATTGCTCGAACACGTGAGGATCTAACGACTCGGTCCAGTCCAAGAATTTAAGAGCATCGAAGGATTGGCACGTCCAAAGATCCGCAAATTCGAGAACACTCCGCAACCGTTCTCCTACGTCATATGTCGTACAATAATATAAATTGCTCATGTCTTCGAAGCCCGAGAGGTTCTTTGTAATTCCACATTCAAGAACATAAAAACCATGCAAACTTTCGCAAGGTCCCGACACACACACACACACACACACACACTCTCTCTCTCTCTCTCTCCCCCTCCCCTCCTCTCTCTCTCTCTCTCTCTCTCTCTCTCTCTGCTTACCTTAATTATATAATAATATAACAAATCAGTCTAATCTTCCTTTGTAGAAAACATCCCTGGTGACGAATATTTCTTCGCATCGGCGGTGACGCTAGTAGTTCTAAAGATGCCGAGCAGGCTGCTCCTCAGACGGGCATAAATCTCCTTACGCACGGTCGCCGTGAACTTGGTGGTCAGGCAGCTGATCGCTGCCGCCGCAAAGATTATATTGTAGAGAAGCACGAGCTTGAAGTTACCAAGCCATTCAATGCGTCCAAAGTCACCCAGAAGATCAAAGTTTGTCATTCCTGGGAAAAGCATAAACCAGAAAGAATGTGAGCAAGCAATAATAAAATGCCATATATGTGTAAAATGGTTTGTTTGAAGGGTATAATTCTTTAGAATTACTTCCTTTAATTGACAGACAATAATTTCATTATTCATTTTGTTATCTACAATCAGTCGTGAAAGTAAGCAATTTTCTTAATTATCGATTATCTATTATAAATTATTTACTATTATCTTAGAACATATATATAATGGCCGGGACTGAGACGTTTTTGTGGGATAGAAACATTGAGGCGATTCATGTCTTACCTAAAACTCGCGATAATAGTGGTAATGCTGAACTTAGCACGAGCAAAAGAGCGCAATTTGCGATGAGATGAGTGAGCGGCGTGGAACGAAACCTTGGTTGGACGATTCTCACGCCCGGCAAAGCGTACAGGCCGATTGCACTAGTTACGGCCAGGTAAAGAATTACCGCTACCTCGATTGCTGCACCGACGGGCCCAAGCTTAGACAGGGAGCTGATGCCGAGCGTAAATTGCTGTCGGGATAAAAACGAATAACATCTTCAAAATTATTCGAGGTAAAACTACAATTCGTGCTACGTAAACGAGAATAAAACAACCGTGAGAAAACGATACCATCAATCGATTCGATTCATAAAGACCAAATGAAATCATTAAGTGTTAAATTTACATGCAAAGTAAATTATTTCAGACAATCTGTAATTCTTTTCTTTTTAGCAATTATTTAATTACAGTACGCAAAATTAAATTCAGCATTTTCACATTAATTAGTGTGACGTTGACTGCAATTATATAATATACGTATAATGAATACAATTATAATAATAATTACAGCGCAGAATTCATGAGTAGAAAGTCGATTAATTTAAAAGTACATACTCTGGTGCTTAACGGCAACGCCTTGATGCCTATTAGCAATTCTATAGTGTTTTGCACCGCTAATAGGGCCGTGGCGGTTGACAGAACGAGCAGCGCCAGCATCGCTACCGGGTAAAGTAACGTGCGCCGGACCCACCAGGTCCTCCGCTGTTGGTCCAGCAGCTGTCGCCGCCTCTGAACGTCGTTCAGCCGTTGAGAAAGTCCCTTCTGCAGAGCGCCGTTCCTCAGACACAGCAAACCTGGACTTATACACAGCAGCGGCTCGTCGTCCTCGTGCGACCAGCCGCAGCTCATCGCTGGCGACATCGGCACCGGCGACACGTACGACTTGCCCGTAGCTTTTACGTGCTGCAATCTGAACAAACGTTGAATTAGACGGAAAACGAGACTAGTACAAAATTGCAATACTCGATGTAGATAAGAGATGCAAGGAAAAAGATAGATGCTCACCTCCTACGGATACAATCTTCCTCTAATCTATACGCGAAGAACTCTTCGTCCAAGTTCTTCAAAAATTGGGGTTTAACAAGAAACGACCCCACCACGTCAAACAGTCGTACGAATCCCACTGGAGTGCATACTAAGGACAGAACGATTCAGCGAATTAAAGTGACTTATCGGACAAAGAAATGTACACATAAATATTATATTTGACAATTATAGCAAATTAATTTTTCTGTGCCGCGAATAGCGGAGTTATGCGAAGATGCGTGATACTTACGCAATAGCATTACTACGCCGACAAACGAGACGCATGAGTACAGGAAAGGCAGATAATAACTCCATAAATCTGTAAAGTAAATGGTGTCAGGTTTCATTCGACGTCGTAACTTTATCGCTCTGATATATCTAGACTGTATGCATATAAGATTATTAATCAAAGGACTGTACAATATGTGATAATGTAAGGTGAAACAGTGTAAAGTAGGGCAGATAAGTTGAGCAGATGTTACGTATTGGATATAAGAGGAGAATTATATAGAATTTAGAAATACGTTAGCGTATGTGTGTGTGAAATTAATGGAAGATGGGTGTGTATTAAGTTTTTGAACTGTAAATCAAGTCACCACGTCTTGGCAGTAAATTGAAGCGACTAAAATTATCGTCTATCTTTAAGATTATCAATCTCGCGTGTGATATGTATACTTACTGAGCAACGTGTGCAAACTTGAGTTTTGATAATCCAACAGGGCCGACAGGACATAGGTCATTCCCAGTACGAGAGTGCCCAAGAGACAGAGAACCGTCACTGTCTCGTAGACCCGCGCCATCACGCCCTGCAATCGTGACGTGATTATGAAAGGTGAGACATAAGGAACTCGTTGGAAGTCCTTCGGGATTTGGTCTTACCTTTTTATGGCCCTCGAAACCTTCCGATTCCGTGAAGAGATAGGCGAAAGGCAGAAACACGAAGAGCGACAAGTTCGAAAATAGGAACACGTGGTTCCATAGACCTGTCGATTAAGAAATTACATCGTTACGACATAACGTTCACACGAGGCTGGAAACTAAGAACTCGAGATGATTATATCGCATGAATTCATCGAGGAATTTAACTAAAAACTGTGTTACTTTTTAATGAAAATGATTTTTCACTGCATTTTTACTGAAATATTAATAATATATAATACTTCTATCAAGGTAGCGCTTTTCTATCTTTTTAAATGTGTACACCTGTTTCTTAGATAACTCGAGAATAAATCGTGTTGAAATATATTTTTTCTGCAATTTTTCAGTTGAAGATTTTACCTTGGATAAGGGAGCTGTTGAGCCACTTGACGTAGTAGCTGTTTGGATACAGGATGAGGACCTCATTACTGACGATAGACACCGGAAGTAGGAGGGTCGCGCCGACGGAAATCGCCAGGGCGACCGTACACAGCCAGAGGCTGATCCTGTACACGGTGGCCTCATCCTCGTCCACTGACAAGTAATCCTCGCGATCCCGGCGCCTAAAACGCGCTATCAGCGCGTAGCTCGAGATGTATAGCAGCAGGAAAAGCAGCAGGTATATCTGCAAAGACACCGTTCATTGCACACCTTGCATCTCAATAGTATATTAATAATTATGTTATTGTACATAAAAATTTATATTTTTTAAATAAATTTTGAATAGATGTTTTTTTTAATTAATACTTTTAGTACTGCATAGATTTAAAATCATTCCAGAGTTCTTGATTAGTTTTCAAAAATTGTTCTGACCATTAAAGACATGAAACTGAATTTTAAAAATATGGGGGACTAACTTCGTGCAGCCTCTTATTGTCGGAACAAAAATTTTATTGGAATACTGGATAGATATCACATAGTTCTGGGGAGTTCTTGATACACAGTTTAAAAATAGTTTCGTTCGAGAAAGTAAAAAACATTGAAGTTGAATACCCAAAAACAGTACTCAATAAATACTTATAAATACTTAAAAAAATATTAATTTCATGCAATTTCATCATAAAGATTTTTGGTAGAATGCATTCTAGCAAAAAGCGGTTTCCTGTGGATGAGTTTAATTTACTGATGGCTCCCCATGGACAAGTGTCGTGCCAATGGAGAGGTAAACTTTTTTTGTATATTTTATTGTTGACTCTTTATAATCATGTGACTTCGTTTTGCCCCTTTTGTGTAGGTATTTTAATTTTCTTTATTTATTCCATGTAACTATTTCTCTCCATTTGCTGCGTTGATAAGGGTCCAAAGAAAAGACCGAAGCATACGCGTTTTTTGTTAAGAAATCTGTTTAATTAAAGTTTTCATGCGCTCCAAGTACCGCACTTGGCTCTTATTGTCTTATTTCTCCAATATCGAAAAATGTTTTTGTTCTCGTAGGCAAAAATTAGAAGCTTTACATTTTTAGCCAATACACAATTCCGTTTACGAGGCGCGATTCTTAAAATATTTAATATCAATGTCATTATTAAAAATAATGACTTTTATTTATATAATTATAAAATAAATAATATATAGTATTTATTTTATAATTATATAAATAAAATATATAAATAAAATAAATTTAAAAAAATTTTTAATAAAATAAATAAAATAAAATATTATTTTGCATTGTTCGAATGTATAATAAATCACCCTTAAAGTTTCGAAAAAATCGGCTTAATATGTTAATTAAAAAATCCTTTACACGAACACTCTAAAAAATAGTGGTGCGAAGTTTCATTCAAGTTTCAGTATACCCACGTAGTTAAATAACTCGGTGTGAATTTTAACATTGAAAGTGTGAAAATCATTCACGCCAACAAACGCGGTGTCAACTTTGATGCCTATATTGTTTTGTTTTCACGACATGCGATGTAACCGTCGTGACGACGCCACACGTAACCATAATAGAACAATCAATCGCTACGTCGTTTAGGTATCGCGTATGTATGTATTCATACACGTCGTTCACGTTTACAGTGTGAATTTCCCACACTAACCAGGCAATGTTAATTTCACATCGATAAGGTGAGAATTATATAAACCCCTGTACGGGTATTTCCACGCCATCGGTGAGAATTCACATCCATATCTCTTACTTG
>NW_011967159.1:669682-701468 GCF_000949405.1 Vollenhovia emeryi | reverse complement strand
AGAGTGAAGAAATAAGCTGAAGATGTGGAAAAGAATTTTTTCAAATACCAGAACTCTGATTCATCAATAATCGAACGCACAACGATTGTCGAGACACCGTCACGTATTACGTAAATCACGCTGAGCACCATTCACGGCCATTCACGGTGATTAACTGAATACCTCCAACATCGGAAAATACGGAAAGTGCGTCGGTAAACGAAGCCGTACGATGCGACTGAAGGCTTTAAGGCTTTAAAACTTTGAACTACCCTTGTCGTTTTGTGCCTGACGAGTATTTTGCAAATATTGTTCAGTAAATACAGACGTTTTTACAAAATTATTCCCGGAATCAAGTGCAACATTAATTCCTGAAACAGACATTAACTTTCTAACACTGTCACATCGCGATCGCGTGTTTTATAACGGATTGTATAGCGATAAACGGTCTCTTTTTTTTTTACAAGAAGAAAAGCGTTCGTTATATGCGACAGCGAGATTTATATAAGTAAATAAAAGGCCAACTTACAAGCTAGTAAAAGATATTTAGGTTCGCCAACAATTCAAGTTTATGTATGAAACAATAGTAAAATTGTAAGTTTTAATCTAACTTGGCCATCCGCAGCAACACAAGGTACGAAAGGAAAAATTCTTAGCCATTTATCTTAAATTTACAAATACGTTGTTCTCTCGCCACGTTTTACTGTTACTTCCAAAAAGGAAAGAACGCCGTGCAGGCTTGTGAAAAGTTGCGTAAAGTTTATGGCGAGGGGGAAACCACTGAGACATTACTGGACATTACTAGGCATTGTAAAAATTTTAACCGGCATTTTCTTTAACAAGAATACACAAATTTTCCAACTGTGTACTTATAGTTAGTAATAATTATTGATTCCTAATAACTGCCTACCAAGTAAATTTTACAAGTCTTATAGATTCACGTGACAAAAAGTTCCAAGGCTTTCTATGCTTAGAAAGCAACGGATCGAATTGCTCGACGATGACAATCCTCGTATTGTTCGTACACTTCGGTTTCATTTATTCATCCTTTCTGATCGATATATCGCCCTTAGTCTCTTTGTTTCGTATTTGTTCAACCTGCTATAACGCGCGCTTCCCCTGGCGCCGTGTGTCCGTTATGTTTATTTATGTACGTACATAATCAACGATATTAATTCGCCCGGGGAGTGCAATAACGGAGCGTGTATAATTACGGATGGACAGCCACGTGCGTAACATTTTCGGCACCATTGCTGGCAACGGCCTCTTGCCGAGAATAGGACGAATGAAGGCGAGGCAAGATCGATGTTCCACGAGAACAATGTACGCTGCATCCTAATGTTCGAGTCCAATTTATATCAACTTGAAAGAAATTAGGCTTCACCAGGGTTGGGTAGTGTCTAGTTAAAAAGATAAAAGTTAAGTTAAAACGTTAAATAATTTTAACTTAACTGAGTTACAGTGTAAACTGTTAACTTGTAACTTAATTTAGTTAGATTTTATCGGTAACTTTTAACTTTTAATTTACCTTTATTAAAATTAGCCGTACCATAAATAAAGGCGTCGCGAGACGCCGTTTATGTTGGCAGTTCCTGTGTTCCAAAATTTACTCCCAGCACTAACAATTTATAGTATACGTTACATGCACTATAGATCTTCAACGCTGGCAGCGAATTTTGGAACACAGCTTTTATACAGGACTTTGATCGGACTCACGTGAATTTGTTTACATATGACACGGACCGTATTCCGTGTAGTGTGGTTGTCTAAACGCTGGTCGTGAAAGCAATTTACGTGATCGCGAGTCTCTAAGATTTTGTGCAAATACAAACAAATGTAACTTTTTAATTTCTTTTTATTATTAACTTAACTTTTAATTCAATTATTTCACTGTGGGTTAACTTGTATCTTAACTAATTGTAAGTTAAACTTTCAAAGCTGTTAACTTTAATTTAACTTAGTTAAAAAACAACATGAGTAATTTTTATTGACCGTATCCGGCAATTTTAATAATATACTATATTATTTAAGATTAATAAAATAATGCCAGTTGCGTCGAGGGAAAATTGACGTTTTGGTTATTTTATTACTGGCGAGCAAAATTATGGAGTTTGTCATTTTAAAAATATTCGCATTAGTTGATTGGTTAAAAAAAAAGATAACCTACCCAACCCTGAGTTTCACGATAAACTAATGAGACCAATAGACGAGGATATAGAAAGAGATAAAATTTTCTAAATCTTCTTGGGAAAATTCGCGCAGGAATCTCGATATACTAATATCCCCTCTTTGTTTCCATCTTTGATTGCAGCATAGCGAGTCGCTCTTTGAAATTCCAACTCACGGACGTTTTGTCTTATTCGCGCGCAAATCGGTCGCAATCAGTCACTTCGCGACCTTATCGCCTGTGTTTCGTAATCTTCTTTCTCGCCTCTGGACGTGACAACTGCTTCCGGACTGATTAAACACGGAAAAACGGAGCATATCTTCACTTGGCGAGTTGGCATGCAAGGAAGAAGTGGAACGTGCTTTCACGGTACTTTCCAGAGAGGTAAAAGTCGATGAATATATGTTACCGAAAAGCCATTAAACATGTATTTATCTAATTCCAACTAAAACTCTTTATTTCTGTCCGTCCCTCTCTCTTTTTCACACGATCCAATAAGTAAGTGCAGCTGAAACAACCGCTACGATTGTAAATCTGTCTTTTCCAACTATTTTCCCAATTATTATATCGTCTGATATTTTTCTAATCTTCTTCCAACGTTACTTTTCCTATATTCAGTAGAAAAGAAGAAAGATTTTGAGAGAGAGGCGCATTTTCTATAATTATTTATACATGATGAGAAAAAAAAGTATGGAAACCCCTGAAGTTATCGAAAACTATGCATTTTAGAAAGAAATGTTTGAGACAAAAGTTGTATGGTTTCAAGGGGGACATAAGATGGTATCATTGGTTTGACCTTGGATAGTCGTTTGAAGATTACACGAAGGTCATCTTGATTTTTTTAAACGGAAACCTCAATTCCTTATTATATCACATTTTTCTATTAATTAATTGAAACGACTTTTGTCTGAAACATTTTTTTATTTGTTTAATAATTTTTTAGATACTCAAAGAAAACTTGGCAACTTCTTCAATATTCATCATACGATATCTCGATAACCGTTTATCGCGAGGAGAAATGATATAGGATACTTTTTGACTTGATTTGGTGTCAAGAATATGCTGTTGCAATAGCACCCCAATTTTTACAAACATTTGCATACACATGACAACTCCAAGAAGACGTGTCTGCATTTGCGTGTCAAAAGCGTTGAAAATCTTGTAAGAGACAAAGATGAAATTGTAAGCCGAAGGCAAGCGGATTGTTAGAAATAGACAAATAGTAAACTCCCTTCTTACAATCGACGCTTCCTTATACATCTCTCCTTGCTTCGAAACTTTCGTCTTATTACTTTTTACCGCTTTCTAGAGCAACCTTGCGCTCCCCTGTGACGTTTCTTTTTAACTAGATCTCCAGTCTCGCGAATACAAATTCGGTTCCCTCGAGACCTCGTTCAGTAATTCCCGGCGAAGCGACCGGTTTTCTTGGCATCCTCGCAAAACGAGTACGTCGTCTATTCGCCGGGCGACCAGGCCCGCTTCCTCCGCGCGTGTCGAGCGCGACAGCGATTTGTGAGGCGCAGGGTGAATGTACCTCGCGCGAGACGTCATCCAATTGAAATTCCTGCGTTCGCGCGTTCCCGCTACTTTTCGAGTTTACGGGCGGAGGCGACGGGGCGGAGGAGGGGAAGGAGGACGAGGCAAACAAAAAGCTCTCGGCGAGAGGCCAGAAGATTTATCTCAATACGAGGTGTCCCGGAGCTACAGTGATTCGGATTATCATCCACGCGATTTCGCCGTGAATTCGAAGACAAATTTTCCTGTTGAATCTATCGGGAATTCGCGCGCGACATTGGCGCGGTCGAAACTGAAAACGAATGCAAGGGAAATTGGAACACCCGAGGAAAAGGACGAAGAAACGGGAAGGACGAGAGGAAGAAAGACCTATGGCAATTTTTATTAAGAGGCGGAAGAGAGAGAGAGAGAAAGAGTGATGATGTTAGGATAAGTAGGCGAACGTGACACGAGAAATAGAATTGTCAGGTGCAGTTAGTTGCGCGTAGGGCAAAGGTACGAAAGGTGCGAGTGCGCGTTGAGTTTGAATTGCAAATCAGATCGCACTGCGTGGCTGAAGATTTTTTTCATATTTTAATAGAGAAATCAATTAACGCCCAGTACTGTAATTCGTGTGACCATCTTACAATGGTTTTTTCCCCCCCGATTTCCGTCCGCTCGACTATCAATTTCCTACCGTAAAGGCACACTGTATTGCCGAGACGCGTTCCTGTAAATTAATTTGGAAACGTTAACGTTATTACTTGCCAACAAACACCGGCGATTCGCTCGGAATATATTTTGACCCGCGTCTTGCAATGAGGTTTGATTGATTGCGATTCCCGACGAGGAAAATTAATGAGCGCGCACCTTATTCGTCCAGAATGAAAGAGGCAGACGTGAAAGCGTTTCGCGCGAAAGAAGGTAACGTCATCTTTCTCGCCTTGGCGATATCACTTTTTTTTCCCCCCCAAGCAAATTGATTCGAAGGGGAGCGCGCGCCATCCCCTCGCGTTCATAAACACGCGACGCTTCCGCAGTTTAAATCTCGCGAGCACCGGCGCGATATCAGTCAAATCGATCGAGGACGAACGGGGCGTTCGTCCCGTCGAGATAAACAAACAAATAGTCGTCGCGGTCCACGTCACAAGCCAGCGGCGGACGGGACTGTGTCGGAGCCTCTGACGGGCACGTTATCGCACGTCGCGCCCGATAAGGCACGTTTTCATAATTAGTCGAGCGATACGACCGCGGGGGCCCTCGCTCGACGAACTTGCTCCAGTTCTGCTCGCGGGCTCGTTTCGCCGAACTGAAGGCGATGCCTGCAGCGCGGAGATTCCGAGGGAATCAATCACGAGACGACACACTCTCGCGGCGGGACTCGCCCGGTGGAAGAGGCGTGAATCCCCGCGGGATTTCCGAAACGCGCAAGGCTGCACGCTCGGGTCGCGCGCGCGCGGTTTTCGGGCGCACGACGAGACCTGGTCGCGCGGCATCGGCGAGGATGGGCATCTTCACGCCCGGGCGACACCACTCGCGGCGTTTACTCACTATGTTCTCGCGCACGGTGTTGTGAAACAATTGTTCCCTGAGATCAGCGTCATCTTCCATCTTCATCTGATTGTCGGTGAATGATCTCGGTTGGCCAGCATTTTACCGTATCGCACGACTCCCCGCGACGGCGCTTACCCTGGCGGACGGCACGCGACAGGCACAGGATGCGTCGAGGAGGAAACTCGGGCTCGCTCGCTCACTGCGACGCGGACGTGCGCGCGAGCGTGCGCGAGTGTGCGCGCGTGTACGCAACGACAAAGTTAATGTATTCGCACGGTGACGGGCATGACGGACGATTCATCGACCAACGAACCAACGACCGCCACGACTGCTAACAAACTGATTATCAAGCCATCTGAGAAGCTCGGCTAACCTTCGACGAGAATCACTAAATTACGTTCCGCGCTCGCGCTCCGCTTGGGGGCGCTGCGATCGAGGGGCTCGACTAGAGTTCCTGTAAAGTCACTAGATATATCTAGTGACTTTAGAGTTCCTGTAAAGCCTTGGGTCTGTTCTTTTTAGCTGAACTGAGGCCTATCACACAATGCCTGGCAACGGGGACGGGGAATAGAATTTCTGACGCGTTGAATTGGTTGGAAGAAAATTTCCGACGAATCCAACGCGTCAAAAATTGTATTCCCCATTTCTATTGTCTGTTGCCTGGCATTGTGTGATAGGCTTGACTACGCTAGTTTAGAGTTTAACTAAAGCTAAAAGATAAACTCCGAACTAGTTTGCAGTCAGTTTAAACTAAAATGAACAAACCCCCGGGCTGCTTTCGCGAGAAAACCAAAATGATCCAGATTAAAGCCAACGCGATTACTATTTTTCCTACTGGATTGCTTACGAGAGCCAATCAGGGTTCAGCTTTAAAGCCAACGGTACACGATACGATATTTCCTACTGGATTGCTTACGAGAGCCAATCAGGATTTAGCCCTAAGTCACCTGATCTCAAACCCTGCGTCCTGATTGGCTCTCGTAAGCAATCCAGTAGGAAAAATAGTATCGTGTGCCGTTGACTTAAGTCACCTGATCAAAAACTCTACATTCTGATTGGCTCTCATAAGCAATCCAGCAGGAAAAAATAGTACCGTGTGCCGTTGGCTTAAAATGACTTTGTGCTGCTTTGTGCTATGATTGGTCAAATCTAGAATTTTATTGAATAAAATTTCAATGTGATGCTATGAAATTTTAGATTTGACTAATTATAGCACAAGGCCATTTTAATCTGAATTATTTTAATTTTCTCGCTAAAGCAGCCCTTGTGTCCACAATTTCCAAAAGCTGTGTCCAAGTTCTGGTTTTGAGAAATGTGTAACCAATCAACTTGCAGCTTTTCTGTGAAAGATGCAAGTTGGTTGGCTACACATTTTGATCGGAACTAGAAGTCTATTCGCGTCGCATGCTCTCCAACCGTCTGCCATAGGCTAATAGCGTTTTCGATTTTCTGACTCGACCCGACCCCGAGTCAGAAAAGTTTGATCAAAAGCAAGGTTTGAACCACAATTTCTGCAAAAATCTTACTTTTGATCAAACTTTTCTGACTCTGAGTCGGGTCGAGTCAGCAAATCGAAAACGCTATAAGAATCGAAGTAAAAACAAGAATGTTAAGAGAGACAAGACCCACCATCGTCGTTTCCAGATCCGTATGGTAGACCGTGGCTAGGCATTAATGATGCCATGGGTAGAGGAAAGTTTCCTAATATGAGATAGACTTCTAACATGCGATAGCGGAGTTTCTAAATTAATAGGCATCATCTGTTCCCAGCAAACATAGAATATGGCGCAATATTGTAGCAACGTCACAGCAACGTTACAGCAATATTATAACATTGCCGCAACGTTGTTGCACTGCTCTGTTTGCTGGGTTAGTTCCACCATGAATTTACTGCCCTTGGAGTAAAATCTGTTTTGTGGAAAACTGATTGTTAGATCGTGTAATCGTTGCGAAAAAAAGATTTGTGGTTGAATTTGAAAACCTACTGTCTCATATTAGGCTCCTATCTCATAATAGAGGACTTTTCTCCACTCTTAGCAGATATTTTTTTAAAGAAAGCAGAAGCAATCACAACAAAATTCTAACACAAAATACGAATGCCACATGATAATGCTCATTGAGTTTTGATTACGTTTCTCTATCGCGTGAACAGTAACGGCGATAATATGGGCTCTTCACTTCGAACGGGATTGATGCGCAAGTAAATCCGCGCTGAATCAAAGCAAAGTTCTTACTGTACATCAGTACAGTGTATTTATACATCAAATAGATGTCTTGATTTTAATTTCACTCTCCAGTTTTCCAGTATGGAGATCGGTCTCCTGTTTTCGTAAAGTTACAGCCACCAATCAAGCTTTACCAGAAAGATGGAACGCGACCTTACATCATCATGGCATTCAGACTACGAATCTTGCGTTGTCTCGCGTCACTTGAAATGTGAAACTAACGATATCGCAGATTCTCGGTTTTTCAATAAAACGTGAAGATTCAGGGAGATGCATGTTTTGTTGAGGCAAGCGATCTGAGATCACAGACAATGATGTTTAATCAAAATCAGTAACTTGTGTATTATGCGCATTAACAATCCTTAACAGCAAACGAATTTGCATTAATGATAATATTACTTCGCTCGAGTAGAAAAAGATAATAGCTCTTCTCTTTTAGTTGTTAAATGGCAATCCTTCATTTCTAAACAGTACGAATTATTCCTAGGAGGTACAATTTTGTCCTAATATAATAAATATAACAATTGTGTAAAAACGTAATTCAGAATATTAATAAAAAAAATAACTTAAAATATAATTGCCTAGAATATATAATACATATTTGTGAATATAATTTATAAAATTTATGAGTATAATTTCTAAAAATATCATATACACTCCTGTGCCAGCACAAAATTTCCCGTCGATTGCATTCTATAGTACAAATGATTTGCAATAATAAACACCTGATTTATGTTAATAGCGTACGTTGAGAGTAAATAGGATAAACCGAAAGATCCCCGTACGTTCCGATATAAAAAATAACTGTCAAGTCACTCTATACTGTTTGAAGTTAAGGATAGTCACCAGAGAGTTAGATGGCAGTTAGTTAGTTTTGAGATGCTGATACAGGGCTACGCTGATACTTCGCCGAAATTCTTATGGCCGGTGTCCTTGGCGTGCTGCTGCGCTGCCGCTTGTCCGTTTAACATGACTTTGCAATCGGTGCACATCAGTGTAAATTTTTGCACGTCTGTGAACTGGCGACTCGATCTAGCTTCTTTTGCAAGTTGGGCCGCTTCTAGGAGCACTCTCTCGTCCTCGGTGGGAAACATCGTTTGGATACTACCACCCTGAAAGAAAATGCATTAAAATCAAAGTTATTAAATTTACACACACAAAAAGATACTAATAAAATTGTATTAAAAGACATAGAAATTGTTATTTATCTTTCTAGATAAGTGTTTGAAGACCAGAAAAAAGCTATTTAATTCTTTTTAACTTTGACATAATTTAAAAGTGTACGATGGAATTGAGATAAAGTTATCTAAGGTTCCTGGTTTCTGGGCCGAGAATTCTAGTTTAGACTGTTTATTAACTGTCAAAGGAAAAGGATAGTTTTCAGATTAGCTTATAGGTGCGTTAAAGCAATATAAAATGTTTTTTTATTCAGATATCTTTTTATTTGAAAAGGGGCACGCAAGAATTCTCGGCGTGTCATTTCTCGTCTCACAATTCCAACGTGGCCTCGGCGAGTGTCGAGGAGTTTTAAGTATTGACACAAGAGACTTACATCGAGCGGCTCTAGGTAGAGAGGGTCATAATGGATTCCATCGAATATAAGAAAGACCCGTTGAGAGTAATGCTGATCTTCGCCGAACCTATTGACGATCGCGTTAATACTGTCGATCACCGCAATCTCCAAACCATAAAACTTGGACAGTATCGACAGCTCAATCGCGCCACCCCAAGCATCAGACTGGAGAATCCACTCGCAGTACTCGGCATTAGGTCTACCCAGAAATGCCTCGCAGTATTCATTCGGATCTGCCGCTACCGCGTTTGCTATAATCTCCCTCATAAAACTGGCGCAGCTAGTATCGACTTTTCCTACGGGAAAATAAATTAAGTAATCATCGTAACTTATATATCGCAACTTCTGAATTTAATATTTGCTTTTCCTCCTACGAGTTTTGAAATTTTCATTCAGTCTTGATACTTTTGGATGCTTGTGCGCTTAAATCATTTGATTTTAAGAAGTGATATGCGCTTTTACAATTGTATAAATTATATTCACTTAACACTCCTTTGTATATTTAATTTTTACGATTTAAGAAAATTATATTGATGCATTTGCCACTGATGCATCGCATGATATTCCAACGCTTTTATCTGGCGTTTGCTTACCATTCAGGACGTAACCCACGCTAGTGAAAAGACAGGAATTATCCGCAGGTACAACCTTCCTCATAAGGACACCTGGCACATTGGCAAAGTTCTCCTGGTCGATGATATGGGTTCGTCCGAGATTGTCCAGTTTCTGCTCATGTCTATTGAACACGATCTGCACGTGATATTCATATAAAAAAACTCACTTCTTGACTTTTAACATTGAATGAGTTTCGAAATAAACAGATAACTAAAGTCGCACTTTTAAAGTGACGAAAATTAAATTATTTGTTACATGTTCAAGAAAATAGGAAAATTAAACAGAAAGAGGAATCAATGAAACGAACACCTCTAGTTTATGACTTTTATCTACAGATTCCAGCTTTGATCAATGTAAAACGAAAAGGAGCGCTCGGGCAATGAGAGTATTATGTGGTTGTCGGTGCGCAAGTCCATTTAATACAATAATTATAATAATTACATCACATCTTGATAGATGAATATGGTACATTTTGTCTCCGATTTGAGTCAGCTTTGCCACCAACTTTAAGAATTAATTTCCGAGTCTGACGTTGGTATTTGAATACGTGAGATTTTTCACTTTAATGTTTCGATATTGGACCACCTGGTCGACTTAACAGACTACAGCCATGATCTAATTAAGTTGTTGTGAAGTAAAAATTGTCGACTTGTATCCAATCAGACGTTATACTCAAGACCGTCTTGAATTTACCTAAATATGTTGTACGGAGCGTCTGGGAGATGATCTTAGGACGGTGTTGAATACAAGATCCGACTATGAATACCGACCTAAGCATCGAGGAGCCACCGCCGCCAGGCCCAGAGATTAATTCTCGCTGCTGAAGGCGACTCAAATCAGAATGGAAATATTCACTGATGCAACTACTACATTAAACAGACTCGCGCGCACCGACAACCACGTGACACTCCCAATGCGACGACTACTCCATTTCACTTTACGCAACCGAGAGTGGTGTATTTTCTCCTCTGACCGATGTCTCTATTTCACGTTTGGTAGAAAATGCTTATGAGTGACGGGTCAATGTGATCGCGAATTACATAATATTCTGTGCATCTTACTTAGCGCTAGACATGTAGATACTCGAGAAAGGAATCGGTGTTATTTATACTCTCTATACAATTTCCTGCACTCTCGGGGGAGCTAGCGAGACACACCTGCTTCTCTTCAACGATCAGGGTGTCTCCGGAGATAATGCCCGCGCGCTCGATTGTGGCGTCCGCCACGTCCAGGTCGACAGGCTTCGGCGGGAAGCCGACGAGCACCTGAAGCGCGGCGGCAGGTACGCTGGTGAGCTCGGCGAGCTTCGCCTTCAGCTGCGACACCTTATCGTGGGCCGTGAGACCATAGACTACCTTCTGGCCCGACTTGGTCTTCACCCGGAGCACGAAACCCGCCATGACCGCTGATCCGCTCTCTCTCTGCGACTACAGAGTACAAACGACCGTGACCCGAACTCGGCGGTGTATCTCCGCTAATCAGCTGTTTCGCATGTGCCTCCGCGGCACCTCTATTCTCGTTGTTATCGTCGTCGTCGTCGTCGTCACGGTCGGAACGCTCAATTACGTGCGCACGCGATTATACATCGTTATCGCGATAACTGACAGCACCACGAGCAGCGACTTGGCCATATCACGACTCGTGGTCCTCGCGAATGGAATGCGAATAGGGCATCACGAAGTTGCCAGGTATCGCAGAGAGAGCATCGAGAGCAGGTACTTCTGGTCATAGACCTTGTATACCTGGATGCGCCCCGCGACTAAAATCAGGGGACCGAGGATGACAGAGCACAGGTCCGGCAGCAACGTCGAATTTTTAATGGTAGGGACGACTCCGTTAATAAAAGATGGGCTTTCGTTCGCGCCATCGTCACTGCGCGTCGCTACTAGTTTTGGACTGGAGCGAAGATTTCTAATCTTACTTTTTCTTATAATAAATAATTGTAACAATATGTTAAATTACTATAACTCGATCTGTTAATTGTTTAATCAGTTTTTCTTAAAAGACTCAAATTTATTTCTCCTAAACAAAGATATACAAAGTATACTTAAGGATAAAACACGAAATGATATCACGAATATATTTACGCTAACAATTAATATCCATAATCAACAAGCGTTTACGAAATAGTACATTCAGGAACATTATTACAATACATTTCTATAGAACTTTATATGCATGTGTAAGTTTTTTTTTAGATTTTATATATACATAAAACTTGTACATGTGTGTGCGAGCGTGTACGCGTGACAATGCAAGAACGAAAAGTATGTCGCTGGCAAAGCTGCTCAGTCATACTCAAAGTATGCGTTTGTCTCTATACCAAGTTCAATTATATTACTTCAATTTAATTATCTCTAATGTATGTATATGTGTACTAAAATCCTTGCTAATTTCTGGTCAGAATCTACAGAATGTCTAGACCGTAATTAAGGGAAACATTATACGTACGAATATAGTATGTTACATCTTAATTATCTCCTAAATTTGTGTGTGTGTAATATATTACAAATATACGCACGCATGCACACGCAAATGCGCGTACGCGTATACGTGCAATACATGCATAGCGCAATACGTATATGTCAGTAATATACCACACTTATGCATTAATCAGGAATTAATGTTTGTGGACACGTGCTTTAAATATATCTCTGGAAAAGTCGGCTTGCGATATAGGCTGATCGTACTGCGAAAAAATGTCATGATTCATAATTCGATCTAACGTGACGATTGGTAAGATGGGCGAAAAAGGAAACTTTAAACTATCTCGCTGTATCGCTTTTGGTCACGTGGTGGTCTCCGATATTTTTCTGGAACGACTTTTTTTGTGCTTAGCCGGCTCAGTCATCGCACCATCGTTATCCGACAGCGATGGCTCCTTGACTGACTTTCGGCCACGGCCGACGTTTCTCTCCTCGTTTTCCGAGCCCAACGACTCCCGGTTTGACTTTCGGCGCTGGCGCTGCGGTGGCTGATTCTGCGCCTCCATCGTTTCGCGATGTTTTCTCTTTGCTTCCCAAAATCTTTCTTGCCGCTGGACGATATCGGTAAATCTAGGACAAAGGACGATTAATGCTAAAATTTCTAGTGGCGATCGTGGCGCAGAGGATTGTGCGCTGGTCTGGTAATCCGAAGACCTGGGTTCAAAACCAAACAAAACATTGTTGGTTTTTCGTTCGATCACCACATAGAGAAGTGGATGTATCTACATCTCTATATTTGCTAAAATTTCTAACGTAAATCTTAGCAGAGGATTTAATAAGACATGAAACTATATATGAAATCAGATAAAATTACTTGAAATCACTTGGAGCAGATGGAATTGCAAGATACTAGTCGAGAAACATAAAAAAAAAAAAACAAATTGAAAGTTTTAAAACAAAACTAGTACTTGTTACAGAAGTCCCAGTCGGGTGGTTCTTTCAGCTGCCAACCCTTCTTCGATACGGTTGTTCCAAGATCCTCGAAAATTTCACTAATCTCTTCCGGCGACAATTTGACGACGGACGAAATCATATTGCGTTTGAGAAATAGATGCTTGGTAAACGATAATAACTAAAAAAAAAACATGTTTTATACACAACCTTTTCTTCACACACGTGAATTGAGAAGTTGAAAAGTAAAACTAAATTTCTCGTGAAACTTTTACTATTAAATTTTAAACACTCACAATAGTATCACGAGCATTACACATAATCTCGGGGAACTTATCCTCTTTATTCTCTTTGGTGTATATCAATTCGCTGTTCACAACCCAGTTACCCTGCACCAGCATAGCCACTTGCTGCAAATACTTGAGTATTAGTTGTGTGTCCTGTTTTGGCGGTAAGATTTCGCACAGCCTTTTGAAGGATACGACTTTCACTGTGAAAAGATAAAAGAGATTTGCTTCTATTAAATGCCTTATGCATAACATAAAAATCCGTTTAAGTTATTCGGCAATTAACGATTATGTTAAGGGGTTACACCAGAGTGAAATTTTCAAAAAATCAAAAATATTTTTTTGTCTTAAATGATGAAAAATATTACAATAGGAATGGAGGGGGATTAGGAGCATTAGAAGGTTTAAAAAGAGAAAAAGAGAACTGGATACAGGAGATTATAGGGAGAGATAGAGAGGTACAAAGACAACAAGAGGAAAATATGATAACAGAATCGAGATATAATAAAAGGTATAAAGAGTTAGACAGAAATGGAAATAGGCCTAGATACTTAGAAGACAGGAATGCGGAAGGCGATAAGGTCAGAGCGCTAATGAATCTGAGATGCGGTAACCTAGAAAGATACAACAAATACTGGCTAGAAGAAAAAGAAAGAACTTGTGTTTTTTGTAATACGGGATGGGATAGTCTTGAATATTATATAAAGTATTATAAAGGAATGCAGTATGACATCACACTGGTTTAAGAAATTAGGGAAAACCAATAAAGAAATAAGGGATAAGATATGGAGCGACGAATTAGATAAGGAAAAAGATAAGGAAAAACTATTAGGAAGCTTTGGATAGAAAGAGAATGCAGATTGCGAATTTTAAAAAAAGAAAAAGAGGAGAGAGTACAGGAGGGAGGAAAAAAATGTAAATAATAAATAAGCAATATAAACTAGTCACGATGCGTAAGGAAGAAAGAGGAATAGAATAAGTATGCAGGAGTGATGAATGAGTCAAGTACTATTGTAAACCAAGTCCACTTCTTGGCTGTAAGCTGAAGTAAAATAAATATATTGTAGTTTAGGCTTAAATATCACTGAAATAATAACGTGCAAAAATGTTTTAAAAGAAAGTTTAACGTTTCTCTCTTCAAACATGATTTTCAACGCCTTCTTCACCTTGCTTCATAATTCTTTTGATTTGCTCCTGCAAAGTCAAGGTCCTGACGTAGTGAAGATCCGTCTGATTCACGATGGTGGATTCAGAGTAGCACTTTTCAGGTAACTGAGGTACCAATTGATCCAGATAATTCTCCTTGGCCAAATTGAGGGAGTTTATCGAGTCTTCGGTTGGGCAGAACATCTCCATCCGCGTCGACTGCAAAATACGACATAGTATATTAATATCTTATATCATAAAATGTAAAAATAAAGGTGAGACTTTTCGCTGGAACTTGGTCACAGTAACGTCAAACAGATGAATTATATTTTACAGATCAATTATGTTTTTTTTTGCCGAAAGAATTTGATCACCCCTGGCGATTACATCAACGACACCTACCTCGGCCTGCGTGTCGTAAACCGGCGTGTAATTCGTAAGTATCCAACTCTCCTCCTGGCTTTTTTTGTAGTGATGTTGGAAGGACTGTTCCTGCAGCTTCTTCAGGTTGTCCGACAGATGCCTAGCGAATTTTACCTTCACCGACGTGGCCTTATCCTCCTCCTCATTGTCGTCTGCATTTTAGCAAATGAATTTGTGAATGTTTCTCGTTCGCTTGTGCCAAGCTCTAGAGGTTCAACACAGGCTGTCTAGGTAAATGGCATTCGTGGAAAAATCAGCAAAGAGAGATTCTACTTTACCTTCTCCCGCGCCCTTCGTCCCGTCCCTGACGTGCTTCTCGTTCTCGTCCAGATAATCGCACTGCAGCTTCATATGCAGCATCGCCTTCAACGGTGTGAGATGCAGCTCGCCGTCCTGAAAGATCCCGGCTGCGAAATTGGAGCAATGCGACAACGTCCGTTCCGAGGTCAACACAATTTTGTCCATCAAGCCGCTGAAAGAGATTCTTTGCCTAACTGTGAATTTGTGCTCCTTCTTAAGCTACGCAAATTTCAGTAAATACCTATCAAATGTTTTCTCGCCGTCGTTCTCCGTAGACCTCTCGTCTGTGTTGACAGCGAACTGCTTTCCCATACTGTCATCGTAGGATTGCTTATTCGTCGTATCTATTGCCAGTTCTGCGCGAATCTTCTGATTTTCAGGCTTGACGAAGGTCTTGGAGAAGGTGGCGTTGGTGCAGCCATTCTTCATATATGCGGGATACTGAACGATGTACAAGTTTTCCGCCAAAGTCTTGGAAAGGTACACTGGTATCTGTACACACGAACAATTGCTCTAATTCGCACAGGCAGAAAATAAAAATACAGGAGTCTGTTCCTTATAACTGGCCGCACTAGTCCAGTATTTATCTTCTTTCCTCTACATTAGAAGGAGAAAGATAAACTCTGAACTAGCCAGTTCAGCTGCAAAGAACAGACCCAAACTCTAGAGCAGAGACCACTGAAATATTATATATACTAACTGGGACGCGCGCTAGAGCCGAGTCGTGCGTTCAGAGAGAGAGCATCGTCGAGTGGCGTCTGTCATTGTCTGGTTTATAGGGTGGTCGAGAGTGGGTACGGAAAGGCACAGTTCCCACTCTCGACCACCCTATAAACCAGACAATGACAGACGCCACTTTACAATGCTCTCTCTCTGGACGCACGACTCGGCTCTAGCGCGCATTCCAGTTAGTATATATTTCAGTGGCAGGGACTGAGGGTGCTTTCACATGGAGCGTAAATTGCGTAGCGTAACCTGCGCACCAATCACAGGATCATGCTGATAGAACCGTTTCAATAATTCCGTTGAACTAGTCCTGTGATTGGCGATACGCAGGTTACGCTACGCAACTTACGCTCCATGTGAAAGCACCCTCAGGCTGTGGTCAAACTGCCGCTACAAATGCTTCCAAGTATTCCTCTTTTCCTTTCTTTCAGTCCTTTCTTTCAGTAAAGATAAAAGGAGAGAAGAAATGCTTCGAAGCCTTTAGGCAGCGTGGCGGCAGCCACTACAGATGAATCTTTTCCTCAATCGTGAACTCGTGAAAAGTACAAATTTCTATTGACAAACGTTGAATTTGTTAATCAAATTTTTCGCTTGTCACGAGTTTACGCTAGAGAAAAGGATTCGTGTAAAACGAAATATTTCACTGAGAAATTTGTTGATGAAAATTTTCACTTTTCACGAGTTCACGCTTGAGGAAAACATTCATGATCGGGCCCTGTAGATCATTTTTATCGCGCGAAGGACAAAACGAGTTGTCACGTCCGAATAGAATTGCATATGAACATATAAAGAAATATAAAGAGAGAAATAATTTTGAGCGGCTCCAGACCTTTTCGTTCTGAAACGCACGGATACGCGAGTTCGGGAAAAACAGGGCAGTTCCACTAATCACCTGTCAACGGTGAATTTCTTTTAAACCACGTGTTCCAAAGTGGCGAGATCTAACCTGAACAACAGCTTTGACGTGAAACAATTTTGACGAGTGCGAGATGGGGTGGCAAGATCGAGATCGGAACTGGAACACTAACCTCTTTCACGATGGGATCGTCTTCGACGAGATCATCTTCTAAAGCCAAAGGAAGGGTACAATCGTCTTCGACTTCTGCGGCCTCCATCGCTTCTCATCGAGATTCTTCAACTTCTGACGAACTGTCCTCATAAACGTGCGCGAAGCATCTTTCGGAAGTTCTCTCGAACAATCCGATCAAGATATCCGTTCGGCCACGCGCGCGCGCACTCCCGCACACAAGAAACCACAGAACGCAAGAAACGCGCCGTAAATACGTGTGCCCGTGTGCGTCTTCTATACTGCGTTCACAGAGAGAACGACCACGCTTCGCGCAGCTTTGGACAGAGTGGGGATGAGGTAGGGGCAGTGATGCAAATTCCGCTACTTTTACAGCACGATGTGGTCGGAGAGGGGATAACGCACACAAGCAAGCAGCCGTGTCCGTGTGCGTTATCCCCTCTCCGACCACATCGTGCTGTAAAAGTAGCGGATTTTGCATCACTGGGTAGGGGAAATCGAGCGCGCTACTCAGGGCCTGTTCGGTGTGGAGGGGGGAAAATAGAGGCGTGGTCTGACCGAACCGGACGAAATGCGTGGTCGTTCTCTCCGTGAACGCAGTATAGGGTCTGTTCTTTTTAGCTGACTGCACTAGTTCAGGGACTCGATCATAGACCGGCATTCATAGGCCCGGTTTCACCAACGCGAGTAAAGCCTATCACACAATGCCAAGCAACAGGCAATAGGAATAGAGAATAGAATTTTTGACGCGTTGGATTCGTCGGAAATTTTCTTCCAACCAATCCAACGCGTCAGAAATTCTATTCCCTGTTCCTATTGCCTGTGCTTTCCTATTGTGTGATAGGCTTTAATCTAATCGGTCGGCTAACTTAACAGGGTGCCAACATAAAACTTCTTTATTAACCAAGAAAATAGGTTAATAAAGAAGTTTTATGTTGGCACCCTGTTAAGTTAACCGACCGATTAGATTAGAGCCCGTATCAGACTACGGATTGAGATTGGGATTAGATTGAAATTTGACCAATCAGAGTAAAAGTTACTGAACTTAAGATTAGTAAACTTTACTGTGATTGGTTAAATTTCAATCTAATCCCAATCTCAATCCGTAGTCTGATACGGGCTTAACTCGCGTTGGTGAAACCGGGCCATAATCGGATCTTCTATTCAACACCGTCTTGAATTTATCTAAAGATGCTGTATGGAACATTTCATTGGCTACGGAGTATCTAAAGATGAACTTAAGACGGTCTTGAATATACTATAAGATCTGACTATGAATACCGGCCATAGGCTAATTGTTTTCTGTTGCTGTACTGGTGAACTAGTGCAGTAAGCTAGAATGAGAAAAAATATACTTGTCTTACTCCAATTTATTGCGCTAGTTCACCAGTGCAGGAACAGAAAACAAACCTCATGAATCTTTTTTTCTCTAGAGCGTGAACTCGTGAAAAGTGGAGAAAACTTGATTGACGAGTTCAACATTTATCAATGAAATTTTTCACCTCTCACGAGTTTACGCCTGAGGAGACGATTCGTGATTTCGAATAGGCTGAATAAAAATTTGAAATACTTATTTGTGACTTGTGACTGGCTGCTTGTGACTTGACAGCTAAAAAGAACAGACCTAGACTCATTCCTATTGGATAAACTATGGTCTGACGTCATGCATCGGATTCGAACATTTGATTGGACGCGGTGTGAATCCCCCCCTTCCCCCCATTACTCGGTGTTCCGGCGACTCCGGCGTTTGTCGGTGGCTCAGTCGTGCGATAAACAAATAATAACGAGGAAAGATGTCTTTGGCCGACGAACTTCTTGCCGATCTCGAGGAGAATGACGACGCGGACGCGTTTATGGAAGAGCCGGAGCCGCAGTTCATCCCGGCTTCGGTTTCGAAAGTCATCGAGGAAGGTTAGCTTTATCTTACAGCACACGACAGTTTGCTTTTTTCGTACATACAATGCTCCGTTTTACACTACATCATAATTTACACAATGTCTTTGCGGCGATGCTTTATATCTCACGATTGTCACGAGCGTAAAATTAATCTGTCTTCTCTTTTATCCGCAGAGATAAAAGTGTCCTCCGTTCGAGAGCTGGCTAAGCTGCGAGATTCGGAACAGCTGCAGCGAGTTATGTCGCACATCGAGAGGCACAGCAAAGTGCCCAGGAAGTCAACTGACATTGTAGGACCCGTGGAATCTGATCCGGAGTATCAGTTGATAGTCGAAGCTAATAATATGGCGGTAAAAATTGACAATGAAATAGGTAACTATACATGGTAACATAAGGCTTTTCTATTGTACTGGTCAACTAGTGCAGGAAGCTAGAATAAGAGAAACTATGCTTGTTTTACTCTAATTTATTGCACTAGTTCGTCAGTGTAGCGACAGAGAACAAGCCTATCGAATAATAGCGAGGGGTAAACTGCTGATCAAAATCATGTACATACACCAATGCCTACTAATGTCCAGTAGCCATTACTTTATCTTATTTTATCTTGTTTTGTCTTATTTTAACAAAATACCTTCTGTGCCAATGTGTTTAGAATCAAAATTTCTCTTTAATAACAAACGTTTCGACCCTTCTTCGGGTCTTCTTCAGTAAAAACTACAATGAGATCATCGAAAGTACGGGGGTAAGAATACAGTACAAATTCTAATACAGATTGGTTTAACAATTATACTCAGTTACCTCGTTTAGACCGAATAAAGCATACGGCAATGTCTCTGGGAATCAGTGCACCATGCGACTTCAGAGTCATCCTTCTATCTGTGTTAATATCAGTTAGTCTCCATATGGTCCCAGCCATAAAGAGGACTGAATAACTAAAACAGGACAAAAGGAAGGGAAACTTATTGAGGGGGTGTCAAACCTACCGAAAAATTCGAGATAAAGACTTGTCGCCGGTAAATAATTAACCAATGTAGGAAATCAATATTCGACACAACTGGTAAATTCTAATTAAAGAAATTTACTGCAAAAACTATTACCTCAGCCAGGATTTTGAACCTGGACCTTCCTACACTCTAGGCGGGCGTCTCCATTCGACCACTAGGCATGTGGTGATATTTGTCGCAATAAAAAGTCTAATGATGTTATTTTCGCGTTTATTTTCTTACTTTAAACTGCGCGCCGATTCGGGTTGTCGGCAGTACGCAAAACTATCGGTACGCGTTTATCTTATTTCATCTTTGTAATGCCCAAAAATGCCTAGTAATGCCCAGTAATGCCGCAAATCTGTACACCGCAATGCCCTCAGCGGTTTATCCCTCGAGTAATAGCATAAAGTGCTACAATCATTATATTGAGTATATAGTAATTATATATTACGTTGATATAAAGTCGTTTAAAAGATTTTAAGGGGCAAAACTTTCGTCGCTTTCTTGTCTGCCACTTCCAAGTCAGCATTTCAAATTTATTTTGACAAACATGTCAGAGCACATTTATAAACAAATTGAATACATGTTACTTGTTGAACAGTCCTGATAAAGGGATATTAACATTTTTATAACTTTCAGCTACTATTCACAGATTTACAAGAGATAAATATTCGAAAAGGTTTCCAGAACTGGAGTCTTTAGTGGTAGGACTATTGGAATATGTGATGACTGTCAGGGAATTGGGCAATGACTTGGACAGAGCCAAAAATAACGAGATTCTACAGCAGTTTCTCACTCAGGCTACAATTATGGTTGTTTCTGTGACAGCCTCGACCACCCAGGGGTAATATTTTCACGCGTAACATCTAATCTCGTTAATTGCAAGTCACTGGAAAGCAAACTATCTGATTTTTAACGCCTATTGATTTTATCTCGTATGACGCATGTGCAGAATAAAAAATTATTCGGTAGGATTCTGCGAAAAATATAGGCCTTTTAATCTGGCTGGCCAACTTTTGCCTCCTGAAATCATTGAAAAGTCAAATCTCAAACCATGATAATCAATAAATTTTAATACTTAAACCCGTGGAAAGATCTTGACCAAGTTTGACAGTGTTCTTTTATAGCATTCTGCAAAAATAGGCTAACATAATATAACTAGTTGAGAATAAAGAAACTCGACCGCATTGCTTTTCATGATTAACATACAGTTAACTGTGTTCAATTTTCTCAAATATATCCTCCCATATAGCCAGCTACTGACAGAAGAGGAGAAAGAAGCTATCTGTGAAGCTTGCGATATGGCAGTGGAATTGAACAATTGTAAATCCAAGATATTCGAATATGTAGAGAGCAGAATGGCATTTATCGCGCCGAATCTATCGATAATCGTCGGCGCGTCAACAGCTGCCAAGATTATGGGTGTGTATTGTATAAAATCGTAGACGTATACGTTACAAAAAAATAAGTTTATTTTTACATTGTCACGGATTTCTTCAACTCAGGTGTCGCGGGCGGCCTGACGAAACTCTCTAAGATGCCAGCTTGTAATCTTCTAGTCCTTGGATCTCAGAAAACCACGCTCTCCGGATTTTCGCAAGTTACCACCTTGCCTCACACGGGATTTATATATTACTCCGAGATCGTACAAGAAACTCCTCCTGTAAGTTCGTCCTTTTTGCATGCTACACATAATCGAACGGGCAAGAAGCAGTGAAACGTAACAGCGGCGCTAACATACGTAATTGCAGGATCTACGGAGGAAAGCGGCAAGGTTGGTGGCAGCGAAGAGCATGCTGGCGGCTAGGGTGGACGCCTGCCACGAAAGCACGGACGGTCACATCGGCCAAATGCTGCGCGAGGAGATCGAGAAGAAGCTGGATAAGCTGCAAGAGCCGCCGCCCGTGAAATTCGTGAAGCCGCTGCCGAAGCCGATCGATCCCGGTCGAAAGAAGCGCGGCGGTAAACGCGTCCGCAAGATGAAGGAACGCTACGCGATCACGGAGTTCAGGAAGCACGCCAACAGGATGAATTTCGCGGACGTGAGTTAAACAGAGTGTTCTGTTCTAATGCGCGATTTCTAATGTTTTGTAGATAAATAGATAATCATTATTGCGATTACAGATTGAGAGTGACGCCTACCAAGAGGATCTTGGCTACTCGCGAGGGACAATCGGTAAAGCTGGCACCGGTCGAATTAGGTTGCCGCAGATTGACGAAAAGACGAAAGTCAGGATATCCAAGACACTCCAGAAGAATCTGCAGAAGCAGCAGCAATGGGGAGGCAGCACCACTGTCAAGAAGCAAGTCTCCGGTACTGCTTCCAGCGTGGCTTTCACCCCTCTACAAGTAAGCTCATACTCTTTACAACTTTACAACTGGTAGAGTTAATTGTACGCATTGAAAAACGATTTTTGCCTTTGTTTCCCCTTTTAATGATTGCCTGCGTTTGCAGGGTCTTGAAATCGTCAATCCACAAGCTGCGGAGAAAAAGGTAAACGAGGCAAATGCGAAATACTTTTCCAATACAGCTGGTTTCCTGAAAGTCAAGAAAACGTAAATGTATGTATTGAAACAAATATAAGAAGTGTATATGCTCTATATGTACAGTTGTAAATACTAATTGTTTGACTTATTAAGATTTCCAATAGTGTTGAAATACGAATGAATAATAACTGACTAAGATGCCTGACTACTTGAATAAAAAGAATACCTGCAATCTTGCAAATATCTACAGATCTTCGATGCGTGTGTTCATCGCTTATCATGTTGCATTAAAAATCGCTATCATTGAAAAATCAATTTGCCCCTAGTTTTTGTCGAGTGCACTTACAGTTACCTATTGATTATGAGTAATTTAAAAAAAGGAAACAAACTAGATATATTTACGCTACAATTATTGCACTGTAAAAATTTTCAATGCAATATCTGTGAAGTACATTGTTGCGTTGGATCATTTTTT
Source organism: Vollenhovia emeryi (assembly GCF_000949405.1). NCBI lineage: Eukaryota > Metazoa > Arthropoda > Insecta > Hymenoptera > Formicidae > Vollenhovia > Vollenhovia emeryi. The sequence continues at coordinate 678,731 of NW_011967159.1, read as the reverse complement.
CAGCAATCATTAAGCATTTAAAACAAAAACATACATTAATAAAAAGGATATAAATTAAGTTTAAAGTAGGTCATTAATTTCTTATTAATGTAATCTGCATCGATTAATTTAAAAAAAGTGGTCAAAATATCTATTTTTTTCTATACTGTTCCATCGCTGTCCCACCATTCGTTGACATTAGTTTATAGGGTGATGTAGGTATTTGCTCCATTTATTTCTACTATGTTCAAGCACCCGCGGTCGCACGAAACATAGCAAAACCTTCGCCGGCGAAAGTACTCGATTTCACATTGATATTATTCTATGATAATGATTGAAGGCTAATTATAAGTGGAAAATCTTTCAATTTATATTTATCATTGATTTGTCGCAAGAATGGCAATTTCTTTTATATCACTTAATCACTAAATCAGATAAAGAAATAGAAATAAAGATATAAATGATGGAGAGAAACAGAGATGCGCACGCGCGTGCGCGCGCGTGTGTGTGGAAAAAAATATAAAATTTATATAGTAACTTTATATGTATATCAAATGAAGTATAGTATTTCGTACGCGAGCTGTACGAAAAAATTGAGTTGTAGTCTTTTTCCGTCGTCAATGGTGTTTAATAAAATAACTATAAAAATTGCATAAAATTAAATTTCACTAATATTTTTTTAGAGTTTGCAGTTATTAATTATTTAATTATGAAAGACACGATAAATGGTATGAATTGTATATAAATATTGGATTTGAAATGTGTACCTTTTATTTTTCTGCCATACACAGAAGTGCGTATGAGGTAACACACAATTTATTTCATTTTTCGACGATAATCGTAGAAAATATTAATCAAATGTATGTGACATTTTCAAGACTATTGAATAGCGAGGCCACACCTCTTATATATGTTCTCCGACACTCGAGCTTGAACACTATTTCATTTTAATGATATGCGTCGTTTACGCAATTACATTTTATATATGTAAATCGGTTTATATCGAGAAATGAAAAATTTGCACTCGCGTGCTACGCTAGGTTTCCGCATTTTCCAGCTTGTTCTCGATTCGAGATCGAATTCTGTTGCATAAATAGTTGCCATAAACTGACTGATTGTTACGTGATCATTATCATGTAAGCTTAAAATTCTTTTTCTTCGTTTATTTAAAATCTCACGTGGATTAATAATAATGATGCATATTGTTCTATATTTATGTTTCTATAGCGGTAATTTTTTTACCTCTGTATTTTTTCTCGTAATCTCTTTGTCACGAATAATGTAACACCGGGCAATAAATATAACACATTCCTATCGGAAGGAAGATTAAGAAAATTGACAGTTTGGTAGTCAATCAAGATCTTAAAATCAATTTCATTCTGGTTTATATTGTAAGATACATAGTGAATATCGGAGTGTGAAATGTATCTTGCCCTCTCTCTTCAAGATCGTTATTCGACAAACAGTAATGAAGTTATTTAACTACTCAACACCAGACTACCGGTGTGTCTTCTCGCTTTACCTTGGCCTTGACATAAATTAACACGTCATTTCTGAATTGATTTAATAGTAAATTTAACCGACTCTATGTTTCCGATTCTACATTTTAATGCTCCTTTCTTCGTTCCTGATCCAGACGATGTCCTCTTCCGTTCTCTTCTCGATGTAGGCAAGAGGAAGTTTTAATTACCGCCGATCCCTTCGTCCTTGTGACATTCGCTCCAAGATGCACGAATAGATCTCATTTACGATGAATTTAAAAACAGTGATAACATTTTTTAATCCAAATCTTTTTGATATTTTGAACTTTTCCTGTTATCCTTTTCCAAAGATTCCTCTACAGAGATATACTTCTTACTTCCTAAAAAGAAAATTTATTGACATAAATTTTTTATTAAGTAAATTTCACTTACTTAATAAAAATGAGACAACAATTTTATCGAAAGCATAACTTCGATAAGATTCTAAATCGTTTTCTTTGTAACTGTACAAGTGTCCATTCCTCTTTCGCTTAATTGTCATTCTTTTGATTACGCTCCAATGTAACAGCCATCTCTTTTACAGGACATCTTGATCATCTCTCAGTATCTTTTACGATATATTATTTCAACTTTGTGCTACTGAAATTTCTTTAGTCAGCTTACCAATTAACCCTCTAAATCTCCGAAAGACACACATCAGTGATAAAGAGAAGTGTGATCAGTCTGAATTAAAAATTCGATCATGCAAATAATAATGAGACGATTTTATTGAATTTGCTACGAGTGACAATTTTCATAATAGCTTTAGCATCTTCGTTTTCGTATTAATCTTTTTATTTGAATTTAGCAATACACATTATTAAACCTTCTGAGATAAAAGTTGGAGCGTCTCGAGAGAGACGTAAGAAAGTGTCCGATTAGTTTGCCCTTGAAAATCAGATTCAAAATTTTAATTCCCATTAGGTTTCCAGTCGAATTTCTGATTAACAAAGACGTAACGGAGATTGAAGAAACTTTCTCCATCAGGCCCAAATGCTCGGTGAAAGTATTTCTTTTACGCGTCTGCAACGTCCACTTCTCTAGTGGAATCGTTCTTCGAATGGAATGATAATGTCGAATATTTTGAGGATTTTATTGATCACTATTCCCTCTCTCTCTCTCTCTCGTCTCTCTCATAAATCATTTTACCGAATTGTCTTAATTTTTAATTTATATGAAAAATATATCTCCTCGCAAAGGTTTAAAATATCCAAGCGCATTATACAAATAGAAAAATATTTTATCAACTTTGTGGAATTTATCTAATATGTATATTATATTATATTGCATAACGTATATTTTCGATTAAGCAAAATTCAATTATTACTTTAACATGTTTTATATAATGTTTCATATTACAGACGGTCTATCAACTTTGATAAAGTAGAACAAAAGTATGTACTTTAAAGATATTAAAGATTTAAAGAAAGGCAAAGTTTATAATGAATGAATGAATGAAAAGTAGCTTAAATTGTGATGAATCGTTAATGCAGCTTATACTTGTACCTATAGTCCCGACGTGTGCGGTCGTCAAAAGAAAGGGAAAAACAAAGTGTTATTACTTTCCTTCCAGGATAATTGACGTCTATTGTCGATACCATCGGAGTAAATTAAACAAAGCGTGTCAGTGGTGAGTTTCTCCGTGGGTGGAGAACCACGAGACTTTCGATCTCGTTTTCCCGTTGAATTCAACGCACTGTTTGGCGGCCGATTTATTGAAATTTTATGGAAGCGGATCGGACTTTCTTTCGTCAGGCGAAGGTCGTTCTTTTCACCGACAGTGACGAATTGCCGATATATTTAAATTCGTAGCACCTGTGCGTAATAACGAATTATCTGGATAATTAATTAATCCCCATTTACTTACACTGTATTATATAATAAGTGTATCGATACAGTACACACTCAAGTTTTAATCAGATACTTGTCAGATACTTTAAATCAGATTATTATCACTACTTATATACACTTTACTAGACAGATAGAGAGGGGGGGGGGGAGAGAGAGAGAGAGAGAGAGAGAGAATTTCTGTAAACCCAAATCTTTGCTTAGAGTGTATCTCTGTTTCCAAAGTATTGGAATATTTTTGGAAACTGCATTTTTTTATATACCTACAATTTTAAATACGCAAAACTATAATATTCTGAACTTTTTCAAAGCTTTATTTAAGGTTTTTCTTTATTGTACAAATTAAGATTCATTGAAGAAATATAAAATTGTTAGATAGTTCTCATGAAAAAAACTGCAGTATTAAAAGTTTAAAAAGAAAAACGAAATACTTGTGTATATCTTTATATAACTGCCGCCCGACTGCAAACAACCATAATAAAACTTTTAATGAATTTACAGCAGACTCAAGTATTGAATCGGTACAAACGGAACAAAGAAATATTATGTTACAGTATTTTATAAAGGCGGAAGTAAAACCTGTCGGGCGGGGCGGTGAGAAAGTTACGTCGCCCAACGAATGTATGAAATTTTAATCGGGACGTAACGCTTGAACGAAGGTGTGTCGATTTTAAGTGACAAGTTTCACGTGGCAATAAACAAGAAAAAAGATCAATAGTTTTACATAATAAACGCGAAAATCTGGTTATTTTATTTTTGTGGAAAAATAAAATATCTTTGGCACGATTCTAGGATTAAGAAGATTTTACGTTTGGTGTTTCAATCAATAGGGAAAAAATATTACGACATCGATATATAAAAATATCGATAATCTTTAATAAATTATGCAAGACTAAGATAAAATGTTTTTTTTAGAAAAGGAAAAATATATACCGAAATCTCTTATTTCTCAAATAATTTAAGTAAAAATTAATTTCGCGAAATCTTAATTTAAATAATCAGTTTCCAGAATTAAGAAGTGAATGAAAGCGGCGTCTAAAAAATAAGATAAATCATCGTATGAGTTTTTTTCGAGTTTTTAAAAGCTTTCAATTTTAGCAACACGTATATTCCAAATTATAAATAGAGTGTAATGTTGATTGCTAATTACTTGGCACTGACAATCATATCTCTCTTCTCTTATTGAATACGTTTCTAATAATGAAATAAAAAAATAGTTTGTCCCTAAAAAATCCAATTAAGGGTATTCAGGTCGGTACAAACCGGCAATAATAAATGTCTGCACGGTGCAATATTCGCAGCCTACAGTTGCAGTAATACTTTCGAACTTTACTTAGGTTTCCTCGGTTATATGAACGATTAATGGCACGAACATACATATATGTATAAAGAGCTTCATTCAGTTGCCAATATTTGGTTGAAAAAGAATTTAAAAATTCCATCATGCTATCACACTATGAACAACCTGATACTAGTATTATTACGATGTGCAGTGCATTCACATTTAAATTATAACTATCATTTGTTTATATCGGGCAACATCGTGTCAATATATCTAGCGCTTTTGCAATAAATTGTACTATTTCAATTTGAGAACTTGCGTATTCTTGTTTTTTTCATTATTTCTCTTGCAGAAGAGAAGCAAAGGTGCATTTAAGTGCTAAGCATATAGTTAATACATCTATGTATATGTATAGCTAAATACATTACGGGTATTATGCTATCAGATTGTCCCCATTTCTCATTAATTGTTAATGGTCGACTTGATTTATGATCTCACTGGAATTTACTTCAAATGCGGCAGTTACTTTGCGAGCAAGAGAGAGAGAGAGAGAGAGAGAGAGAGAGAGAGAGAGAGAGAGAGAGAGAGAGAGAGAGAGAGAGAGTTTAGTGAACCCTATTTAATACTAATTTTATCCTTACATTGTATGCACTTCCGGAGGTATTTCTCACCCGTGAAATAGATTGAGTCACGCGGCGTCATTTAGTCAAGCAATTAGTCGCATTTGCAAGCGAAATATTGCGACAAAAGACAGAAGAATTACAAATATATATATAATGTATTTATATAACTAAATAATAAATATGTAATTATATGTATTAATGCAAAAAAAAACGAAAAAGTGAATCAAATTTCTCATTCAAAATTTATCAATTAGAAACGTTATTTTTGGAAATTTCCATTTTCCACTCATTCTAAGAGCAAGAAACTTGAAATAAAAAAAGTAACTTTCATTGACGGTTATTTCGCATATATAAGAAGAAAAGAGAGATTATATGAATCCTGTCTCACAGTTGCATCATTTTTACAATTTTATCGTCCTTTTCAGAAAGAAGAAAATCTTGAAAAAAGATAATGGAAGTAATGAAGTTCATATTCACGTATAATTTATGTATAAAAGAATTATATAACTACGAATTACTATAAATATAATGAAGAACTGTAAACACATAACTTTGCGAACTAAAGTAAAAGTTAACACTTTCGAAATTACTCATACCTTATATACTTGTTTATTTCTATTTGTACAATGACGTATTTTGACTTTCGAGTTTTAACGTATGTCTTTTATAAAAATTTTATTTTTACTGCTTAATTTTATTGTGCATGCTACTTCCAAGGAGAACGTCCGTTTTTATCCTTTCGGGCATTCGAAGCTTTGAGAAAATGTAACCTTGATTCTGCTACGTGTATTAATTGCACACCGGCGTTATTCTGATGAAGCGTCTAACAAGAGTAGCAAGCTTTTTTATTCTGTTTATCCGTAGTTGGATGGAAGAATAGTGGAAAGTGGAGGGAAAAGAAACGACACAGGAAAGGGCGTGATTCGCTTTCTGCCAACGGATCCGCCAGCTAATCTTCCGAAATGATCGACAGATCAGATTAATGGAGTTTCACGCTAAATTATGCACTCCCATTCTTTCGCGTCTTGCGTTTAATCAAGATGCGATCTTGATTCTGTACACCGTGAAATATATCGCGCGGAGAGTACATCTTACTTCCTCAACAATTACGATCTACAATTATGCTTTCCTCGGAATTGCGCTGCAAAATTCTCAATATCACGAGTTTCACACGTGGGTGCACTTGGTTTTCCTTTCTTTTCCTTTGAATTTTAAACGTATGGGATAAGGAATGATTGCAAAAGTCTTTACTTTCGATGATGCAGGAGAATTTGAGATTCGCTTAGGTAAGCCTTTATAATCCGATTCTTCTCAAAACTCTAATAATGATTAAGAAATACTTTCATCCTCCTAATCATTTCAGCGGCGTACGGTAACGGTTGTTAAGACTTTAATATCACGTGGAGGAATTCAATACTCCCAACTTTCCTGGTGAAAAACAAGTCTTCAAAATTAGGAGATTTATAAGAGAATGTCTCGCGCGGCTCTATCTGTAAGTAAACTTTTCTTACATTTTATTTTAGTATTACAAAGACTTTTATTGTTTAATTTTTTAAATATTATATCTTATAAAATAATATTTATTGGGGCTTGAAATTAATGCATTCAATCAAGCTTAAGGCGAATAGATAATTAATCATGTTTTCTTATTCATTCCTGATTAATTATCGTTCCTGATACTTATTCCCTTATTGAGTCCAATAATAAAATGCAGTTACTCGATTTTACATGTTAGTTCGATTTTTCTCCAACAATTCCTTGTCGTTAGTCAAATCCGCTGATCTCTGATGTAATGAAATGCCATTAATCGCCAAGCGTCGAAACAGGCGCGATTACAAGTTTATTATAATAAAATCTTTCGACGGACTTTAAAGGACTTCCGAACAGGTGCATCCTGCAGAAGGAGCGCGATGATGCAGACGTGAGGAGTCTCCCACTACCTTGAAAAGGACCGAATCCATTTCATCTGGTGGAGGCAACTTTCAGCGGAATACGCTATATAAGAGAGTGACATGCCGGCTGGCCAAGATAAAGCACGCGTGTGTTGTTGATCTTTCGCAGTATTTTGCCCGTCTTATCGAACTGTCCTAGTATTTTCGTCAGTGACAGGTAAGTGAGCCCTAAATCAGTGAATCCTCTTCGTCGATGAAATACATTTCGAAAAGGACCAAAGGACTTTAGCCAAACGTCATTTTATTGTGTCGATCGATAGTTGTTTTGAGCAAACACACTTGGCAAAATTGGGATTTTCTTCATTCTTTCATCACTAATACCATATAATAACGGTTACCCTTTTACACCATTTAATATTAATTTTTCTTCCTTATAATATTTAAGGTAACTTTTGTAAATTTTTCAAACGAAATAGATCACGCGTTAACGTAAATTGCAATTGCAAAGGTGTGAAAATGAACTCCGTCATTTTTTATGTACATATTATTGTACATCGATTCATATTTACTGAATTAAATATACAAGTAATTACTTTGAAGTTACTTATTTTTATACTTATTATATTTAATTATTATATTTTAATTAATAATTAATTGTCTGATAGATTATTCCATCAGAGGTTATTGAAAAACTTGAACATTATTTTATATGAATTTACTTTTAATATTAAAATTTAACATAGAAAGAAAAATTCCTTAGTTCGAAATTTAAACTCTCTTGCTTTCTCCTTCATTTATAAAATATCTTACAGTTTAAAAAGAAAGTAAGAAATGTTAAATTATTGACTGTTATTGAATATTATAAGTCTCTTGATTATTACATTAGAAATAATAATCAGATTCTAGACAAAAATAACTAAATTTAAAAAATTGTAATAAGCGATATTTTTTAGAAATACTGGCGATGTATTTGATATTTAACGATTCTATTTTTATAATTGATTTTACAAGGGTAAAATATTGTATTCTATAATAATAAATTTTTGTTTAATATAATTATCTTTATATTCAATTCATAAAAAAAACTCTTGAATCTACTTTTTTTCTATAAATACTTAACTGAAATATTAAAATTGTTAGAATTTCGGTAGTAAAATATTAATCAGTTCTACCTAGTATGCTATTTTTTAGTTCGTACTGGAATTATTTTGAGCAATAAATTTTTTTCCGTTAAAAAATTTTCCAAATTTGAAGAATTCCAAATAATGAAATGTAATACTTGATTAACGCCTAAGAATGCGATCGGTAGGGTTAACGACTGCGTTATCGAGATAAATGCGATTTAAATACTCGACTTCCTTATCTCGCAACCAAATGATTTCGCGGTGCGCCCAACCGGTTCTCGTTGGTTGCTCGCTAGGCACGTGTCATAATTCCTGCTCCACCGTGCGTGACCGAGTTAATTTTATAAAATTCTTGGGGTTGGCGGGCTCCTGGGGTCCCTCGACATACAGCCTCGACTTGAAACAATGTTGCTACCTTAGAGAAAGTACTTCTGTAACACGCCATTGCGCACGTTCGAATTCACCCATATTTTCCTTTTTTTCTTTCACACCTTCACACATTTACACATTCGCGCGGCTCAACATAGTTAAAATGCCACGATAAAAGCTTCTTTTGTAGTTTGCGTTGATGTAAAGAGCGCGTTCGAATAATATTGAACCATATCAGCACATTATAATAGATATTGTAAGCAGATTATAAATCGAACCCCCATAATATTTTATAAAAAATAATGTTTTGCTTAAATACCATTCACGAAGATGATAATATCGACATCCAATATATTCAATATACGATAGCTGTTTTAATTTTTTCTGTGCTATCAGTTTTTAATATTCTCTC